>NW_021318920.1:205542-271561 GCF_001605985.2 Dendrobium catenatum
TATATATATATATATATATATATGTATATATATATATTGCTATTTTTTTCTTCTTTCTTCTTCCTCCTCCTTTTTAAAATGTCAAAAGGGGGAGATGTTTTTGTGATGTTTTTACACTTATCGATCCCGAAATTTTACTGCTAACTATCTTCGTAGTGTTTTGCCATCATCAAAAAGAGGGAGATTGTTGCAAATCTATTTTTCATGACTTATGTTTTGATGATTGACAAACACTATTGATTCTCTTGGACTGCCTGTTACTTCTAACTTTTCACGAATCGAAGATCGGACGAACAAACGAAGCCAGTTAAAGATTGTGTAGGTTTAGGGTTGAGTCAGTATGTACTGTGTTTTTCTCTTCTTGAGTCTATTTGTAATGTTCAAAGAGACTGATGCTAAGTAACCCTACACATACACAATTGAGAGACTTAGAATTTCTATTTTTCCTCATACCGACCAGGACGATATTTACATCGTCCTGGATGATCTGACTTAAAATAGAAAATCTAAACAAAGATTCTTAATTAAGGCAGTTGTCATTAACAGATCGTCCTGGATGATACGTGTATCGGCCAGCACGATAAGCTCAAAATAGAAAGAAATTGCCATCATAGACAATTAAGGTATTCTGTATTTTTTAATAATCGGTCTAGACGATATTCACAAATTATACCTTAATTGATCAAGAAATCAAGGAAGTAAATAAGGATGATTGATACTATCATATCATCCTGGACGATCGTAGGATCGGCCGGGACGATCTATTCAAAAATCTTAGTTACTTCTGGACGATAAATATCAGCCAGCTCGAATTCAGGGTGATGCTCTGTACGATTTTCCTCTGATTTTAACTGATCGGCCTGGACAATCGTGAGATCGGCCTGGAAGATCGTGAGATCGGCCTGGATGATCGTGAGATCTGCTTGGAAGATCAAGCCAAATTTCAATCGTCCAGTTTATATTCAGGGCGATGCTCTAGCTGATCTTCTGAGATTTGTACTGATCGGCCAGGACGATGTCCATATCGGCCTGGATGATATTGTCGGCAGTTTGCAATTAATGAGCTCCTTTGAAGCTCTTCTATTTTAGAGCTCTTGTTCAACATTTTAAACAATCTTTTACTGCTGTCTTGACCTGAGAAGACCTTGAGGAGAGAAAAAGAGAGAGGGAGAGAGAGAAGATCTTGTGAGGGGGAGCTTGTGAGAGGATCCACAGGGGTTGCTTCAAGGATCACTCTGCTTCTTCTTCGTCTAGAGTTTCTCGTCAGTGGAAGGGTCGGTAGAGGTAAGGATTCAGCATCTAATTGTGGTTCTTTGCTAGCTTCAGGAGGAAGCAAAAGGAGATAGTTTCTTTGCCTTGCCGGGGTGGAAAAAAAAAGGTTATTTGTAAAGGCTTCTCCGCCTAGCTGTGGGGGCCAAAGAAGAGTCACGAGTGTAGTGCAATACTCGGAGGGTGTCTCCGGGGATTGGACGTAGATCAAGTTGACCGAACCACTTTAAATTTCGATGTTCTTATTTCTTTCTTCAGCACTTTAAATTTTTGCGCTTATTTTTCTTGTGGTGTGATTTTGGTTTATGAGATTTTAACTTCTTTATGAAAAGAATTTTTAAAATACCAATTCACCCCCCCCCCCAAAATACCAATTCCCCCCCCCCCCCCCTCTTGGTTATCTTGGGCCAGTTCTATAGGGCTTAATATCCCTAACGAACTTTCACAAAACTATAATGCAATTTTACAAAAACTTAGACATAGTTTGGGACAGCTTTTTTACTACTTTCTAAAACGGAGTTTTAATACAAAAAATAAAAAAATTTGTACTAAAACTCCGTTTTATAAAGAAATAAAAAAGCTGTCCCAAACGAAGCCATAATTGCTCGATGGATTGGTGGTTTATTTTTTATATTTATGGTGATGCCACAACTTATTTGAGATAGTGCAATAATGTATATAAATAAGGCTATGGATAAGAAGGATGAGGATACTACATCTAAGTTACCTTTTGAAAGGAAATACTTGTGTTCGCATTTAACCCTAAGGGAATACTTGAGTTCACAAGCAAACCTATCACTAATTGGATGAAATCAGCAAGAAAATAATCAAAATATGGGCGAGAATTATCCCAAAATAGTATATTGCACTAAGGAAGCAAAACAAAACACACCCACAAAAAAAGATACAAGTGATCCTCTATTCGAAAGGAGGATCGTGAAAGTGCTCAGATGACACTAGAAAGTGCTCTGATACTACTTGAAAGTTTGTTAGGGATGTTAGGCCCTATGAACTAGTCTCAAGGCTACTTAAGAGAGTGGTGAATTGGTATATCATTAAACAAATCACAACAATCATAATCAAAACAAAGAAACCAAATGCGGAAATTAAATACGGAAGTAATAAAGGAAAGAACACACCAAATTTATTGTGGTTCAGTCAAACCTTAACCTACGTCCACTCCTTGGAGGCACCCACCAAGTATTGTACTAACACAAGTGTCTCTCCTTTAGACCCCACAGCTAGGCGGAGAAGCCCTTATAAAATCACTTACACCTCCCCCGGTGCGGCGGAGTAGCCTAGTCCTTTAACACCAAATAGATCTTCTTCTTTGGTGAACTTCCCTCGAGACAAGCCTTGAATCTGATGGTATTGAGGTGCGAGCTTGCCGGAGCAACCATGTGGAACCCCTTCCACACTCCCTTGAGTCCCCCCTCACAGAATCTTCTCCCTCTCTAAAACTCCACCCTTTCCTCACTCCCTTTCAAGCTTTCTCTTCAAGTCTCCCCCAAAAGAACGAAGCTATAATGGCTGCCAAAGACACTTACAAAGTGTCATGCCAAGCTTAAATAGTAAAGCTCAAAATGAGCTCATTAATGCATGTTGCCAATATTATCGTCCAGGATGATAGTTATCTCGTCCTGGCCGATCAGTACAAATTCAGCTCATCAGCCCGGGACGATTTGGGACGATTAGAAGAAAATTGGTTACATCGTCCTGGCCGATCTCACGATCGTCCTGGCTGATTAGTTTTAAAATAATTTCAATCATCCTGATCATCGCCTGGAATAGATGCTGGCCGATGTTAATCGTCCAGGACATCAGCCCGGTCGATCCTATGATCGTCCCGGACAATGTGATCGTATCAATCAACTATTAATGCTTTCCAAAGATACCATGTCAATTTAGGCATAATTTAGTTAGATCGTCTTGGATGATATTTATATCATCCTAACTGATTTCCTAATATAAATAATACCTAAACTGATTATGGCGGCTGATTCTTTCTAAATTAAGATTATCGTCCTGGCCGATACAGGTATTGTCCAGGCTGATCAGCTAATGACGGTTGCCTTAATAAGGATGCCCTAATTAGGGTTTCTGTTTTGGGATAAATCATCCAGGCCGATATAAATATCGCCCCGGACGATGTTACCAAAAATAATAAGCTCTAAGGAACTGTCAGAAAATCTTTCAAGTTTTAAAGCATCCGGAGCCACACCAAATATAATAGATACAAGAAAGAAAAAAATGTACAAATTGATTCAGACCTAATCTACCCAATCTTGAGCTGGTTTCAAATTGCAGTCTAATTGTGTGGACCTAAAATGTTAGTAAATAAGGCCGTCGTAGAGAAATAAACGTGTTTGATATCTTCAAAATCATAAATCGTGAAAATAAATCCGCAACATATTGTACGGGTCAATAAGTGAATTCAAGTTTGAGCCTAATCCTCTTAGGCAGGCAAGTAGGAGTCGATAAAGCTCAAGCCCTTAAATAGGTATCCGATCGTGAGGTTGACTGAGAACAATAGAACATCTTCCAAGTTATAATACATCAGGAGCCACACCAAATACAACAGACTCAAGAAAGGAAAAAGAGTACAAACTGACTCAGACCTAGTCTACCCAATCTTGAGCTGGTTCCAAATTACAGTATGATCGTGTGGACCTGAAATGTCAGTACTTAAGGTAGTCGTAGAGAAATAAGAATGTTTGCTATCATCAAAATTATAAACTATAGATCTGCAACAATCTTCCCCTTTTTGATGATGGCAAAATATTTCAAATTGAATTTTCAAAAAGCAAATACTCTTCCTAATCTCCCCCTCACTAGAATAAACCTTTATTAAAAAATAGGGGAGATAAAAAATATTTTTGTTGTTTTTTATTTTTTGAAAGAAAATCAACAGTACAAAAAATTCAATAATACATTCTCCCTCTTTGACATTATCAAAAAAGAGAGGAGGCACAAACAAAAAATAAAATGAACAAAAGACAAAAACGCTCCTTGATCTTGTGAAAAAATAAATATTCTTAAAATGAGAAAGTTACCTCTTAGTTTTAATCAAAAGCTTAGTATAATTGGATTGACAACGCATAACCTAGAAAAGGTTAGAAATTCAGAATTTAATAATCCAAACTCAAGTTTTTTAAAAAGGCTCAAAAATGTTTTAATTCAATATCTAAATCAAGGAATAAATTAGAGAAAGAAATAATCATTTTTCAAAAACTCCTTCTATAAAATATATTTAATAGAAGATCAATGCACGAATTATTGAATCAAGAATCAAAATTTTCAAACTCAAGCATCAAAAGTATCAAGGGTTTTCTTAAGCTTTTAAGAAGTATAAGAATAGTATGTTGCAAATCTATTTTTCATGACTTATGTTTTGATGATTGACAAACACTGTTTCTCTTGGACTGCTTGTTGCTTCTAACTTTTTAGGAATCAAAGATCGGACGATCAAGAAGTAGCCAGTTCAGGATTGAATAGGTTTAGGGTTGAGTCAGTCTGTACTTTTTTACCTTTTGAGTCCACTTGTAATGGTCAAGAGACTGATGCTCTTCTATTTAAGAGCTCTTGATCAACATTTTTTAAAAAGACCTTTGGCTGCTGCCTTGACCTGAGAAGACCTTGAGGAGAGAAAGAGAGAGAGAGAGAGAGAGGATCTTGTGAGGGGGAGCTTGTGAGGGGATTCACAAGGGTTGCTTCAAGGATCGCTCTGCTTTTTTTTTATCTGGAGTTTCTCGTCCGTGGAAGGATCGGTAGAGGTAAGGAGTTTGCTTTTGGTTGTGGTTCTCTGCCAGCTTCAGGAGGAAGAAAAAGGAGGTAGGTTCTCTGCCTTGCCGGGGTGGAAAAAAGGAGGTTCTTGTAAGGGCTTCTCCGCCTAACCGTGGGGGCTAAAAGAGAGTCACGTTTTGTATTGTAATACTTGGAGGGTGCCTCCAAGGAGTGGATGTAGGTCGAGTCGACCGAACCACTATAAATTTTTGTATTCTTTTTCTTGCTTCTGCACTTCTAAATTCTGCATTTATTTTTTGTGGTGCTATTTGGTTTATGCAATTTTTTATTCTTTGTGAAAAGAGTTTTTAAAATACTAATTCACCCCCCCCCCCCCTCTTGGCTAGCTTGGGCAAGTTCTATAGTGCTTAACATCCCTAACAAACTTTTATAGTAAGCATTAAATTTGTGGGCTCATTTTATACCTCTTGACAATTGGTTCGAGCACTGTGCATCTTTTGATACACTTTGTGTATTCTATAATTTTTAATTTGGCACTTTGCGCATCTTTTATTTATGACATCATTGGCAAATTTTTTGACTATGCTACCTTTCTGAAATCTAAAATATCAAAAGTAAACCCATACTATTGATAAAGTGAATTTCTTGATTAAGAAAATTTTGAGTTAGATTCAACAACTTGCAAAAGATTCCTATGCGATAAATAAATTGTAGGGAGATAAAAAAAATGTTAATTTCAAAAACTAATTTAAAATATAAAAAATGTTTTAAATCAAAAGTAGAATAACCTACTTTAGGAAACAGAGATTGAGAGTCAAAAACATGAGTTTCCTTCCTTTAACTGTTTTTAGAGAAGTCAAACATAATTTAAAAAGAATTCAAGAAAAAGCAGGAGGTAGGTTTTTCATTTTCAGAAAGATGAACGTGTGTGTTGATCAGAGAGAACTTTACAAAACAAAAAAAAAATCAAAGCAATAAAGAAAAGAAAAAAAATTAAAAAAAAATATAGAAAAAATAACTAAAAATAAAACACAACAAAGAAAATACAAACGAGACTTTTAACCATTAGCTCTCTCCTGGTCATATGCTTTAGAAACCAGGTCTGCCCATAAGATTTTTTGCTTTTCATTATTTCCCCAGTTTAAATTTTGCTTCGCCTTACCCTTTTCTTTCGTAAAAAAAATTCCTAAATTAGGGCACTGATTTTTTATATGTCCAGGCTTCCTACATAGAAAGCAAATAACGTCCGAAGAAATATGAACATCCTTACCATTTTTTACCTTTTTTCACTTTTGCTTATGCTTTGGCGAGCTTTGTGATTTGCTTGATAAGTCATTGCATTCATCACCAACTAAGCAATCTTTTCTGTATCTTCAACTTTTAGAATAATGGTTTCACCTGCATCGAAAAGTCTTTGGCCCAAACCTTGCTCGTAGGCAATGAGTGAGCCAATCAAATTATCAATAGAATATTCATTCAAATCTTTTGATTCACAAATAGCAACTACTTTAGCATTGAGCTTATCCAGTAGATAACGAAGAATTTTATTAATTTTTTCAAAATTTAAAAATTCTTTTCCTAAAGCATGCAATGATGTTACAATTTTAATAAACCTAGTATACATGTCTAAGATCGTCTCATACGGTTTCATGGAAAACAGTTTAAAATCATGCATTAATATATTCAACTTGGATTGCTTTATTTCACAAGTGCCTTCATATATGGTGTGTAGTTTATCCCAAACTTCCTTACCAGTAGTGCACGTGGATGCTAACATAAAATTTTCAAAATTTAAAACACAGAAAAAGCAATATAAAGATTTTGCATTCAATTGAGCATCGATTCGTTCATCTCTATTCCATTGACTAAACAGAATGTCATTTTTAATTCCATCTAAAATACGTGACGGTGATGAATAAACAGTTAAAATCATATGCCACATGCAAAAATCAATCGATTGCAAAAAAATAGACATGTGAATTTTCCAAAAATCAAATGTAATATTTTCAAACAAAGGTCGTATGGTGATTGAATAACCTTCCGCAATATTATGATTTGAAAAATTAGCCATGGATCAAAATTCAAAAAGTTTTCAAACTCAGTTTTTATGAATCCCGCTTTGATACCACTTGAAAGTGCTCAGATGACACTAGAAAGTGCTCTGATACCACTTGAAAGTTTGTTAGGGATGTTAGGCCCTATGAACTAATCCCAAGGCTACTTAAGAGAGTGGTGAATTGGTATATCTTTAAACAAAGCACAACAATAATATTCACCACAAAGAAACCAAATGCGAAAATTAAATGCGGAAGTAATAAAGGAAAGAACACACCAGATTTATAGTGGTTCGGTCAAACCTTGACCTATGTCCACTCCTTGGAGGCACCCTCCAAGTATTGCACTAACACAAGTGTCTCTTCTTTAGCTCCCACAGCTAGGTTAAGAAGCCCTTACAAAATCATTTCCACCTCCCCTGGTGCGACGGAGTTGCCGGGCCCTTTGACACCAAAGAGATCTTCTTCTTTGGTGAACTTCCCTCATGACAAGCCTTGAATCTGATAGTATTGAGGTGCGAGCTTACCGGAGCAACCGTGTGGAACCCCCTCCACACTCCCTTGAGTCCCCCCTCACAGGATCTTCTCCCTCTCTCAGACTCCACCCTTTCCTCACTCCCTTTCAAGCTTTCTCTATAAGTCTCCCCCAAAAGAACGAAGCTACAATGGTTGCCTAAGGCACTTACAAAGTGTCATGCCAAGCTTAAATAGAAAAGTTCAAAATGAGCTCATTAATGCAAGTTGCCAACATTATCTTCCAGGACGATAGTTATATCATCCTGGCCAATCAGTACAAATTCAGGTCATCAGCCCGGGATGATTTGAGACGATCAGAAGAAAATTTACATCATCCTGGCCGATCTCACGATCGTGCCGGCCTATTAGTTTAAAACCAATTTCAATCATCCTGATCATCGCCCAGAATAAATGCTACTCGATGTAAATCGACCAGGACATCGTCCCGCCCGATTTTATGATCATCCTGGACTAAAATAAACCCTTTTTAAAAAAATAGGGGAGATAAAAAACATTTTTGTTATTTTTAATTTTTTGAAAGAAAATCAACAGTATAAAAAATTCAACAAAACATTCTCCCCCTTTGACATTATCAAAAAGAGAAGAGGCACAAACAAAAAACAAAACGAACAAAAGACAAAAACACTCCCTGATCTAGTGAAAAGACAAGTATTCTTAAAATGAGAAAGTTACCTCTTAATTTTAATAAAAAAACTTAGTAGAATTTGATTAACGACGCATAGCCCAGAAAAGGTTAGAAATTCAGAATTTGATAATCCAAACTCAAGTTCTTTAAAAAGGCTCAAAAACTTTTTAATTCAATATATAAATCAAAGAATAAATTAGAGAAAGAAACGATCATTTTTCAAAAACTCCTTCCATAAAATATATCTAATAGAAGATCAATACATGAATTATTGAATCAAGAATCAAGAATTTCAAACTCAAGTATCGAAAGTATCAAGGGTTTCCTTAAACTTTTAAAAAGTACAAGAATGGTAAGCATTAAATTTATAGGCACATTTTATGCCTCTTGATAATTGGTTGGCGCACTGCTCATCTTTTGATATACTTTGTGTATTCTATATTTTTCAATTTGGGGCTTTGCGCATATATTATTTTTCGCATCATTTGCAAATTTTTTTACTATGCTACCTTTCTGAAATCTTAAATATCAAAAGTAAACCTATACTATTGATAATGCCAATTTCTTGATTTAAGAAAATTTTGAATTAGATTCAACAACTTTCTTATGATTCCTATGCGTTAAATAAAAGTAGGGAGATAAAAAAATGTTAATTTCAAAAACTAATTTAAAATATGAAAAAGATTTTAAATCAAAAGTAGAATAACCTGTTTTAGGAAATAGAGATTGAGAGTAAAAAACATGAGTTTCCTTCCTTTAACTGTTTTTAGAGAAGACAAACATAATTTAATAAGAATTCAAGAAAAAACAGGAGGTAAGTTTTTCATTTTCAGAAAGGTGAACGTGAGTGTTGATCAGAGAAAACTTTACGAAACAAAAACAAAATCAAAACAATAAAGAAAAGAAAAAAAAAACACAGAAAGAATAACTAAAAACAAAACAAAACAAAGAAAATACAAACGAGACTTTTAACTATTATCTCTCTCCTGGTCCGATGATTCAGAAATCAGGTCTGCCCGTCAGATTTTTTGCTTTTCATTATTTTCCCAGTTTAAATTTTGCTTCATCTTACCCTTTTCTTTCATAGGAAGAATTTCTAAATTAGGGTACTGATTTTTCATATGTCCTGACTTCCTACATCGAAAGCAAATAACGTTAGAAGAAATATGAACATCCTTACCATTTTTACCTTTGTTCCACTTTTGCTTATGCTTTAGCGAGCTTTGTGATTTGCTTGACAAGTCATTGCATTCATCACCAACTAAGAAATCTTTTTTTATATCTTCAGCTTTTAGAATAATCTTTTTACCTGCATCCAAAAGTCTTTGATCCAAATCTTGCTCGTAGGCAATGAGTGAGCCAATCAAACTATCAATAGAATATTCATTAAAATCTTTTGATTCACAAATAGCAACTACTTTAGCATTGAACTTATCTATTAGCCAACGAAGAATTTTATTAACTTTTTCAAAATTTAAAAATTCTTTTCCTAAAGCATGCAATGATGTCACAATTTTAATAAACCTAGTATACATGTCTAAGATCGTCTCATACGGTTTCAAGGAAAAAAGTTCAAAATCATGCATTAACATATTCAACTTGGATTGCTTTATTTCACAAGTGCCTTCGTATATGGTGTGTAGTTTATCCTAAACTTCCTTACTAGTAGCGCACGTGGATGCTAACATAAAATTTTTAGAAATTAAAACACAGAAAAAGCAATTTAAAGATTTTGCATTCAATTGAGCATCGATTCGTTCATCTCTGTTCCATTGACTAAACGGAATGTCAGTTTTAATTCCATCTAAAATACGTCACGGTGATGAATAACCAGTTAAAATCATATGCCACATGCAAAAATCAATCGATTGGAAAAAAATAGACCTGTGAATTTTCCAAAAATTAAATGTAATATTTTCAAACAAAGGTGGTCTGGTGATTGAATAACCTTCCGCAATATTATGATTTGAAAAATTAGCCATGGATCGAAATTCAAAAAGTTTTCAAACTCAGTTTTTATGAATAACGCTCTGATACCACTTGAAAGTTCGTTAGGGATGTTAGGCCCTATGAACTAATCCCAAGGCTACTTAAGAGAGTGATGAATTGGTATATCTTTAAATAAAGCACAACAATCATAATTACCACAAAGAAACCAAATGCGAAAATTAAATGTGGAAGTAATAAAGGAAAGAACACATCAGATTTATAATGGTTCGGTCAAATGTTGACCTACGTCCACTCCATTTAGGCACCCTTCAAGTATTGCACTAACACAAGTGTCTCTTCTTTAGCTCCCACAGCTAGGTTGAGAAGCCCTTACAAAATCATTTCAACCTCCCCTGGTGCGCCGGAGTTATCGGGTCTTTAACACCAAAGAATTCTTCTTCTTTGGTGAACTTCCCTCAAGACAAGCCTTGAATCCGACGGTATTGAGGTGCGAGCATACCGGAGCAACCGTGTGGAACCCCCTCCACACTCCCTTGAGTCCCCCCTCACAGGATCTTCTCCTTCTCTCAAACTCCACCCTTTCCTCACTCCCTTTCAAGCTTTCTCTTCAAGTCTCCCCCAAAAGAACGAAGCTACAATGGTTGCCTAAGGCACTTATAAAGTGTCATGCCAAGCTTAAATAGAAAAGCTCAAAATGAGCTCATTAATGCAAGTTGCCAACATTATCGTCCAGGACGATAGTTATATCATCCTGGCCGATCAGTACAAATTCAGGTCATCAGCCCGGGACGATTTGGGCTGATCAGAAGAAAATTGGTTACATTGTCCTGGCCGATCTCACAATCTAACGGCAGATTAGTTTAAAACCGATTTTAATCATCCTGATCATCTACCGGAATAGATGCTGGCCGATATAAATCGTCCAGGACATCGGCCCGCCCGATTCTATGATTATCCCGGACAATGTGACCATATCAATTAGCCATTAATGCTTTCCAAAGATACCAGATCAATTTAGGCATAATTGAGTTAGATCATCATGGATGATATTTATATCATCCAGGCATATTTCCTAAAATAAAGAATACCAAAAGTTATTATGGCGGGTGATTCTTTATGAATTGAGACTATCGTCCTAGCCGATACAGGTATCGTCTAGGCTGATCAGCTAATGATAACTTCCTTAATGAAGATGCCCTAATTAGGGTTTCTATTTTTGGACAGATCGTCCAAGCCAATATAAATATCATCCTGGACGATGTTACCAAGAAATAAAAATCTTTAGGGAACAAAAGAACATCTTCCAAGTTTCAAAATATCAGAAGCCACACTAAATACAACAGACTCAAGAAAGGAAAAAGAGTATAAACTTACTAAGACCTAGTCTACCCAATCTTGAGCTAGTTCCAAATTTTAGTCTGATCGTGTGGACCTGAAATGTCAGTACTTAAGACAGTCGTAGAGAAATAAGAATGTTTGTTATCATCAAAATTATAAACCATAGATCCACAACAATCTCCCACTTTTTTATGATGTCAAAATATTTCAAATTCAAATTTTAAAAAAGTAAATACTCCTCCTAATCTCCCCCTCTCTAGAATAAACCCTTTTTAAAAAATAGGGGAGATAAAAACATTTTTGTTATTTTTAATTTTTGAAAGAAAATTAACAGTATAAAAAATTCAACAAAACATTCTCCCCCTTTGACATTATCAAAAAGAGAAGAGGCACAAACAAAAAACAAAACGAACAAAAGGCAAAAATGCTCCCTGATCTAGTGAAAAGACAAGTATTCTTAAAATGAGAAAGTTACGTCTTAGTTTTAATCAAAAAGCTTAGTAGAATTGGATTGACGACGCATAGCCCAGAAAAGGTAAGAAATTCAGAATTTGATAATCCAAACTCAAGTTCTTTAAAAAGGCTCAAAAACTTTTTAATTCAATATATAAATCAAAGAATAAATTAGAAAAAGAAACAATCATTTTTCAAAAACTCCATCCATAAAATATATCTAATAAAAGATCAATACACGAATTATTGAATCAAGAATCAAGATTTTCAAACTCAAGTATCGAAAGTATCAAGGGTTTTCTTAAGCTTTTAAAAAAGTACAAGAATGGTAAGCATTAAATTTATAGGCTCATTTTATGCCTCTTGATAATTTTTTGACGCACTGCTCATCTTTTGATATACTTTGTGTATTCTATACTTTTCAATTTGGCGCTTTGCGCATATATTATTTTTGGCATCATTAGCAAATTTTTTTACTATGCTACCTTTCTGAAATCTTAAATATCAAAAGTAAACCAATACTATTGATAATGCTAATTTCTTGATTTAAGAAAATTTTGAATTAGATTCAACAACTTGCTTAAGATTCCTATGCGTTAAATAAAAAGTAGGGAGATAAAAAAAATGTTAATTTTAAAAACGAATTTAAAATCTGAAAAAGATTTTAAATTAAAAGTAGAATAACCTGTTTTAGGAAACAGAGATTGAGAGTAAAAAATATGAGTTTCCTTCCTTTAACTATTTTTAGAGAAGTCAAACATAATTTAATAAGAATCCAAGAAAAAGCAGGAGGTAAGTTTTTCATTTTTAGAAAGGTAAACGTGTGTGTTCATCAGAGAAAACTTTACGAAACAAAAAAAAAATCAAAGCAATAAAGAAAAGAAAAAATAAATAAATAAATAAAACACAAAAAGAATAACTAAAAACAAAACACAACAAAGAAAATACAAATGAGACTTTTAACCATTATCTCTCTCCAGGTAAGATACTTCAGAAACCTGGTCTGCCCATGAGATTTTTTGCTTTTCATTATTTTTTCAGTTTAAATTTTGCTTTGCCTTACCCTTTTCTTTCGTAGGAAGAATTTCTAAATTAGGGATCTGGTTTTTCATATATCCAGGCTTCCTACATCGAAAGCAAATAACGTTAGAAGAAATATGAACATCCTTACCATTTTTACCTTTGTTCCACTTTTGCTTATATTTTAACGAGCTTTGTGATTTGCTTGACAAGTCATTGCATTCATCACCAACTAAGCAATCTTTTTCTATATCTTCAGCTTTTAGAACAATCTTTTTACCTGCATCCAAAAGTCTTTGACCCAAACCTTGCTCGTAGACAATGAGTGAGTCAATCAAATTATCAATAGAATATTCATTCAAATCTTTTGATTAAAAAATAGCAACTACTTTAGCAGTTAACTTATCTAGTAGACAACGAAGAATTTTTTTTTACTTTTTCAAAATTTAAAGATTCTTTTCCTAAAACATGCATTGATGTCACAATTTTAATAAACCTAGTACACATGTCTAAGATCATTTCATATGATTTCATGGAAAACAGTTCAAAATCATGTATTAACATATTCAACTTGAATTTCTTTATTTCACAAGTGCCTTCATATATGGTGTGTAGTTTATCTCAAACTTCCTTATCAGTAGTGCACGTGGATACTGAAAGTGCTCTGATGGCACTGGAAAGTTTGTTAGGGATGTTAAGCCCTATAGAATTGACCCAATGCTAACAAAGAGAGAGGTGAATTGAATAACTTTAAAACCAAAGATAAAACTCAAACCAAATCACCACAAATAAAGTGCGGAAGAAAAATAAATACGAAAGCGATAATAAGAAAAGAACACACCAGATTTATAATGGTTCGGTCAAACGTTGACCTACGTCCACTCCATGGAGGCACCCTCCAAGTATTGCACTAACACAAGTGTCTCTTCTTTAGCTCCCACAGCTTGGTTGAGAAGCCCTTACAAAATCATTTCCACCTCCCCTGGTGCGCCAGAGTTGCCGGGCCTTTAACACCAAAGAGTTCTTCTTCTTTGGTGAACTTCCCTCAAGTCAAGCCTTGAATCCGACGGTATTGAAATGCGAGCTTACCGGAGCAACCGAGTGGAACCCCCTCCACACTCCCTTGAGTCCCCCCTCACAGGATCTTCTCCTTCTCTCTGACTCCACCCTTTCCTCACTCCCTTTCAAGCTTTCTCTTCAAGTCTCCCCCAAAAGAACGAAACTACAATGGTTGCCTAAGGCACTTATAAAGTGTCATGCCAAGCTTAAATAGAAAAGCTCAAAATGAGCTCATTAATGTAAGTTGCCAACATTATCGTCCAGGATGGTAGTTATATCATCCTGGCCGATCAGTACAAATTCAGGTCATCAGCCCGGGACGATTTGGGATGATCAGAAGAAAATTGGTTACATCGTCCTGGCCGATCTCACGATCTAACGGCCGATTGGTTTAAAACCGATTTCAATCATCCTGATCATCTACCGGAATAGATGCTGGCCGATATAAATCGTCCAGGACATCGACCTGCCCGATTCTATGATCATCCCGGATGATGTGATCATATCAATTAGCCATTAATGCTTTCCAAAGATACCAGATCAATTTAGGCATAATTGAGTTAGATCGTCCTGGATGATATTTATATCATCCAGGCAGATTTCCTAAAATAAAGAATACCAAAACTTATTATGGCGGCTGATTCTTTATGAATTGAGACTATCGTCCTAGCCGATACAGGTATCGTCTAGGCTGATCAGCTAATGATAACTTCCTTAATGAAGATGCCCTAATTAGGGTTTCTGTTTTTGAACAGATCGTCCAGGACAATATAAATATCATCCTGGACGATGTTACCAAGAATAGAAATCTTTAGGGAACAAAAGTACATCTTCCAAGTTTCAAAATATTAGAAGTCACACTAAATACAACAGACTCAAGAAAGGAAAAAGAGTATAAACTGACTCAGACCTAGTCTACCCAATCTTGAGCTAGTTCTAAATTTTAGTCTGATCGTGTGGATCTGAAATGTCAGTACTTAAGACAGTCGTAGAGAAATAAGAATGTTTGTTATCATCAAAATTATAAACCATAGATCCACAACAATCTCCCACTTTTTTATGATGTCAAAATATTTCAAATTGAAAATTTAAAAAAGTAAATACTCCTCCTAATCTCCCCCTCTCTAGAATAAACCCTTTTTAAAAATAGGGGAGATAAAAAATATTTTTGTTATTTTTAATTTTTTGAAAGAAAATCAACAGTATAAAAAATTCAACAAAACATTCTCCCCCTTTGACATTATCAAAAAGAGAAAGGCACAAACAGAAAACAAAACGAACAAAAGACAAAAATGCTCCCTGATCTGGTGAAAAGACAAGTATTCTTAAAATGAGAAAGTTACGTCTTAGTTTTAATAAAAAAGCTTAGTAGAATTGGATTGACGACGCATAGCCTAGAAAAGGTTAGAAATTCAGAATTTGATAATCCTAACTCAAGTTCTTTAAAAAGGCTCAAAAACTTTTTAATTCAATATATAAATCAAAGAATAAATTAGAGAAAGAAACAATCATTTTTCAAAAACTCCATCCATAAAATATATCTAATAGAAGATCAATACACGAATTATTGAATCAAGAATCAAGATTTTCAAACTCAAGTATCGAAAGTATCAAGGGTTTTCTTAAGCTTTTAAAAAGTACAAGAATTGTAAGCATTAAATTTATAGGCTCATTTTATGCCTCTTGATAATTGTTTGACGCACTGTTAATCTTTTGATATGCTTTGTGTATTCTATACTTTTCAATTTAGCGCTTTGCGCATATATTATTTTTGGCATCATTAGCAAATTTTTTTACTATGCTACCTTTCTGAAATCTTAAATATCAAAAGTAAACCTATACTATTGATAATGCCAATTTCTTGATTTAAGAAAATTTTGAATTAGATTCAACAACTTGATTAAGATTCCTATGCGTTAAATAAAAAGTAGGGAGATAAAAAAATGTTAATTTTAAAAACTAATTTAAAATCTGAAAAAGATTTTAAATCAAAAGTAGAATAACATGTTTTAGGAAACAGAGATTGAGAGTAAAAAACATGAGTTTCCTTCCTTTAACTGTTTTTAGAGAAGTCAAACATAATTTAATAAGAATTCAAGAAAAAGTAGGAGGTAAGTTTTTCATTTTTAGAAAGGTAATTGTGTGTGTTCATCAGAGAAAACTTTACGAAACAAAAAAAAAATCAAAGCAATAAAGAAAAGAAAAAAAAATAAATAAAAAAACACAAAAAGAATAACTAAAAACAAAACACAACAAAGAAAATACAAATGAGACTTTTAACCATTATCTCTCTCTAGGTCCGATGCTTCAGAAACCAGGTCTCCCATGAGATTTTTTGCTTTTCATTATTTTTCCAGTTTAAATTTTGCTTCACCTTACCCTTTTCTTTCATAGGAAGAATTTCTAAATTAGGGAACTTATTTTTCATATGTCCAGGCTTCCTATATCTAAAGCAAATAACGTTAGAAGAAATATGAACATCCTTACCATTTTTACCTTTCTTCCACTTTTGCTTATGCTTTAGCGAGCTTTGTGATTTGCTTGACAAGTCATTGCATTCATCACCAACTAAGCAATCTTTTTCTATATCTTCAGCTTTTAGAACAATCTTTTTACCTGCTTCCAAAAGTCTTTGACCCAAATCTTGCTCGTAGGCAATGCGTGAGCCAATCAAATTATCAATAGAATATTCATTCAAATCTTTTGATTAAAAAATAGCAACTACTTTATCAGTTAACTTATCTAGTAGACAACAAAGAATTTTTTTAACTTTTTCAAAATTTAAAGATTCTTTTCCTAAAGCATGCAATGATGTCATAATTTTAATAAACCTAGTACACATGTCTAAGATCATTTCATAGGGTTTCATGGAAAACAGTTCAAAATCATGTATTAACATATTCAACTTGGATTTCTTTATTTCACAAGTGCCTTCATATAATGTGTGTAGTTTATCTCAAACTTCCTTACCAGTAGTGCATGTGGATACTGAAAGTGCTCTGATGGCACTGGAAAGTTTATTAGGGATGTTAAGACCTATAGAACTGACCCAATGCTAACAAAGAGAGAGGTGAATTGAATAACTTTAAAACCAAAGATAAAACTCAAACCAAATCACCACAAATAAAGTGCGGAAGAAAAATAAATACGGAAGTGATAATAAGAAAAGAACACACCAGATTTATAATGGTTCGGTCAAACGTTGACCTACGTCCACTCCATGGAGGCACCCTCCAAGTATTGCACTAACACAAGTATCTCTTCTTTAGCTCCCACAGCTAGGTTGAGAAGCCCTTACAAAATCATTTCCACCTCCCCTGGTGCACCGGAGTTGCCGGGCCTTTAACACCAAAAAGTTCTTCTTCTTTGGTGAACTTCCCACAAAATAAGCCTTGAATCTGACGGTATTGAGGTGCGAGCTTACCGGAGCAACCGTGTGGAACCCTCTCCACACTCCCTTGAGTCCCCCCTCACAGGATCTTCTCCTTCTCTCAGACTCCACCCTTTCCTCACTCCCTTTCAAGCTTTCTCTTCAAGTCTCCCCCAAAAGAACGAAGCTACAATGGTTTCCTAAGGCACTTATAAAGTGTCATGCCAAGCTTAAATAGAAAAGCTCAAAATGAGCTCATTAATGCAAGTTGCCAACATTATCGTTGAGGACGATAGTTATATCATCCTGGCCGATCAGTACAAATTAAGGCCATCAGCCCGGGACGATTTGAGATGATCAGAAAAAAATTGGTTACACCGTCCTGGCCGATTTCACGATCTAACGGCCGATTAGTTTAAAACCGATTTCAATCGTCCTGATCATCTACCGGAATAGATGCTGGCCGATATAAATCGTCCAGGACATCGGCCCGCCCGAATCTATGATCATCCCGGACGATGTGATCATATCAATTAGCCATTAATGCTTTCCAAAGATACTAGATCAATTTAGGCATAATTGAGTTAGATCGTCCTGGAGTATATTTATATCATCCAGTCAGATTTCCTAAAATAAAGAATACCTAAACTGATTATGGCGACTGATTCTTTATGAATTGAGACTATCGTCCTGGCCGATACAGGTATCGTCTAGGCTGATCAGCTAATGATAACTTCCTTAATGAAGATGCCCTAATTAGGGTTTCTGTTTTTGGACAGATCGTCCAGGCCAATATAAATATCATCCTGGATGATGTTACCAAGGATAGAAATCTTTAGGGAACAAAAGAACATCTTCCAAGTTTCAAAATATCAGAAGCCGCACTAAATACAACAGACTCAAGAAAGGAAAAAGAGTATAAACTGACTCAGACCTAGTCTACCCAATCTTGAGCTAGTTCCAAATTTTAGTATGATCGTGTAGACCTGAAATGTCAGTACTTAAGACAGTCGTAGAGAAATAAGAATGTTTGTTATCATCAAAATTATAAACCATAAATCCACAACAATCTCCCACTTTTTTATGATGTCAAAATATTTTAAATTGAAATTTTAAAAAAGTAAATACTCCTCCTAATCTCCCCCTCTCTAGAATAAACCCTTTTTAAAAAATAAGGGAGGTAAAAAACATTTTTGTTATTTTTAATTTTTTGAAAGAAAATCAACAGTATAAAAAATTCAACAAAACATTCTCCCCCTTTGACATTATCAAAAAGAGAAGAGGCACAAACAAAAAAAAATGAACAAAAGACAAAAATGCTCCCTGATCTAGTGAAAAGACAAGTATTCTTAAAATGAGAAAATTACCTCTTAATTTTAATCAAAAAGCTTAGTAGAATTGGATTGACGACGCAAAGCCCAGAAAAGGTTAGAAATTAAGAATTTGATAATCCAAACTCAAGTTCTTTAAAAAGGCTCAAAAACTTTTTAATTCAATATATAAATCAAAGAATAAATTAGAGAAAGAAACAATCACTTTTCAAAAACTCCATCCATAAAATATATCTAATAGAAGATCAATACACGAATTATTGAATCGAGAATAAAGATTTTCAAACTCAAGTATCGAAAGTATCAAGGGTTTTCTTAAGCTTTTAAAAAGTACAAGAATGGTAAGCATTAAATTTATAGGCTCATTTTATGCCTCTTGATAATTGTTTGACGCACTGCTCATCTTTTGATATACTTTGTGTATTCTATACTTTTCAATTTGGCACTTTGCGCATATATTCTTTTTGGCATCATTAGCAAATTTTTTTACTATGCTACCTTTCTGAAATCTTAAATATCAAAATTAAACCTATACTATTGATAATGCCAATTTCTTGATTTAAGAAAATTTTGAATTAGATTCAACAACTTGCTTAAGATTCCTTGCGTTAAATAAAAAGTAGTGAGATAAAAAAATGTTAATTTTAAAAACTAATTTAAAATCTGAAAAAGATTTTAAATCAAAAGTAGAATAACCTGTTTTAGGAAACAGAGATTGAGAGTAAAAAATATGAGTTTCCTTCCTTTAACTGTTTTTAGAGAAGTCAAACAAAATTTAATAAGAATTCAAGAAAAAGCAGGAGGTAAGTTTTTCATTTTTAGAAAGGTAAACGTGTGTGTTCATCAGAGAAAACTTTACGAAACAAAAAAAAATCAAAGCAATAAAGAAAAAAAAAAAATAAATAAAAAAACACAAAAAGATTAACTAAAAACAAAACACAACAAAGAAAATACAAATGAGACTTTTAACCATTATCTCTCTCCAGGTCCGATGCTTCAAAAATCAGGTCTGCCCATGAGATTTTTTGCTTTTCATTATTTTTCCAGTTTAAATTTTGCTTCGCCTTACCCTTTTCTTTCGTAGGAAGAATTTCTAAATTAGGGAACTGATTTTTCATATGTCCAGGCTTCCTACATCGAAAGCAAATAATGTTAGAAGAAATATGAACATCCTTACCATTTTTACCTTTGTTCTACTTTTGCTTATGCTTTAGTGAGCTTTGTGATTTGCTTGACAAGTCATTGCATTCATCACCAACTAAGCAATCTTTTTCTATATCTTCAGCTTTTAGAACAATCTTTTTACCTGCATCCATAAGTCTTTGACCCAAACCTTGCTCGTAGGCAATGAGTGAGCCAATCAAATTATCAATAGAATATTCATTCAAATCTTTTGATTAAAAAATAGCAACTACTTTAGCAGTTAACTTATCTAGTAAACAACGAAGAATTTTTTTAACTTTTTCAAAATTTAAAGATTTTTTTTCTAAAGCATGCAATAATGTCACAATTTTAATAAACCTAGTACACATGTCTAAGATCATTTCATACGGTTTCATGGAAAACAGATCAAAATCATGTATTAACATATTCAACTTGGATTTCTTTATTTCACAAGTGCCTTCATATATGGTGTGTAGTTTATCTCAAACTTTCTTACCAGTAGTGCACTCGGATACTGAAAGTGCTCTGATGGCACTGGAAAGTTTGTTAGGGATGTTAAGCCCTATAGAACTGACCTAATGCTAATAAAGAGAGAGGTGAATTGAATAACTTTAAAACCAAAGATAAAACTCAAACCAAATCATCACAAATAAAGTGCGGAAGAAAAATAAATACGGAAGCGATAATAAGAAAAGAACACACCAGATTTATAGTGGTTCGGTCAAACCATGACCTACGTCCACTCCTTGGAGGCACCCTCGAAGTATTGTACTAAAACAAGTGTCTCCCCTTTAGCCCCCACAGCTAGGCAGAAAAGCCCTTACAAAATCACTTTGATCTTCCCCAGTGCAGCGGAGTCGCTGGGTCCTTTGACACCAAGGAGATCTTCTTCTTTGGTGAACTTACCTTGAGACAAGCCTTGAATCCGATGGTACTAAGGTGCGAGTTCGCCGGAGCAACCGTGTGGATCCCCCACCACACTCCCTTGAGTTCCTCCCCCTCACAGGATCTTCTCCTTCTCAAACTCCACCATTTCCTCTCACCCTTTCACGCTCTCTCTCCAACTTTTCCCCACAAGAACGAATCTCCAATGGATGCCAAAGACACTTGCAAAAGCTGCCATGCCATAGCTTAAATAGAAGCTCTCAAAACAAGCTCATTAATACAAGTTGCCGACATTATCATCCAGGACAATAGGTATATCGTCCTAACCGATCAGTACAAATTCAGCTTATTAGCCCAGGACGATTTGGGACGATTAGAAGAAAATTGGTTATATCGTCCCGGTCGATTAATTTAAAACTGATTTTAATCGTCCTGATCATCGCCCTGATTTGGTGCTGGCCAAAGTCAATCGTCCAGGCCGATAATAAAATCATCCCGGACGATGTGATCGTATCAATCAGCCATTAATGATTTCCAAATCATACAGGATCAATTTAGGTATGATTGAGTTAGATCATCCTGGATGATATAAATATCGTCCTCGCCGATTTCCTAAAATAAATAATACCTAATCTGATTATGGAGGCTGATTATTTCTGAATTGAGAATATCGTCCTGGCCGATACAAGTATCGTCCTAGCCGATGTGTTCATGATGACTTCCTTAATGAGGATGCCCTAATTCAGGTTTCTGATTTTGGACATATCGTCCAGGACGATATAAATATCGTCCTAGCCGATATTACCAAAAATAGAAATCTTTTAGGGAATAGCAGAAAATCTTCCAAGTTACAAATCAATAGGTCCCACAATAAATACAACAAACTCAAGAAAAGAAAAAGATTACAAACTGACTCAGACCTAGTCTACCCAATCTTGAGCTGGTTCCAAATTACAGTCTGATCGTATGGACCTAAAATGTGAGTACTTAAGGCAATCGTAGAGAATAAAATATTTGATATCATCAAAATTATAAACTATAGATCCGTAACAATCTCCCCCTTTTTTATGATAGCAAAATATTTCAAATTGAATTTTCTAAAAAGTAAATACTCCTCCTAATCTCCCCCTTACTAGAATAAACCCTTTTTAAAAAATAGGGGAGATAAAAAACATTTTAGTTATTTTTAATTTTTTGAAAGAAAATTAACAGTGCAAAAAATTCAACAATACATTCTCCTCCTTTGACATTATCAAAAAGAGAGGAGGCAAAAACAAAAATCAAAACAAATAAAAGACAAAAATGCTCCCTGATCTAGTGAAAAAATAAATATTCTTAAAATAGTTACCTCTTAGTTTTAAACAAAAAGCTTAGTAGAACTCGATTGACGGCGCATAGCCTAGAAAAGATTAGAAATTCAGAATTTGATAATCCAAACTCAAGTTCTTTAAAAAGGCTCAAAAACTTTTTAATTCAATATCTAAATCAAAGAATAAATTAGAGAAAGAAACAATCATTTTTCAAAAACTCCTTCCATAAAATATATCTAATAGAAGATCAATACACAAATTGTTGAATGAAGAATCAAGATTTTCAAACTCAAGCATCAAAAGTATCAAGGATTTTCTTAAGCTTTTAAGAAGTACAAGAATGGTAAGCATTAAATTTATAGGCTCATTTTAAGCCTGTTGACAATTGGTTGGCGCACTACGCATCTTTTGATATACTTTGTGTATTCTATATTTTTCAATTTGGCGCTTTGCATATCTATTATTTTTGGCATCATTAGCAACTTTTTTTACTATGCGACCATTCTGAAATCTTAAGTATCAAAAGTAAACCTGTACTATTGATAAAGCAAATTTCTTGATTAAGAAAATTTTAAATTAGATTCAACAACATGCTTAAGATTCCTATGCGTTAAATAAAAAGTAGGGAGATAAAAAAAATGTTAATTTCAAAAACTAATTTAAAATATGAAAAAGGTTTTAAATCATAAGTAGAATAACTTATTTTAGGAAACTGAGATTGAGCGTAAAAAATATGAGTTTCATTCCTTTCACTATTTTTAGAGAAGTCAAACATAATTTAATAAGAATTCAAGAAAAAGCAGGAGGTAAGTTTTTCATTTTCAAAAAGGTGAACGTGTGTGTTGATCAAATAAAACTTTACAAAACAAAAAAATTCAAAGCAATAAAGAAAAGAAAAAAAACAAAAAAAAAACACATAAAGAATAACTAAAAACAAAACACAACAAAGAAAATACAAACGAGACTTTTAACCATTATCTCTCTCCTGGTTCGATGCTTCAGAAACCAGGTCTGTCCATGAGATTTTTTGCTTTTCGTTATTTCCCCAGTTTAAATTTTGCTTCGCCTTACCCTTTTCTTTCGTAGAAAGAATTCCTAAATTAGAGCACTGATTTTTCATATGTCCAGACTTCCTTCATCGAAAGAAAATAACGTTAGAAGAAATATGCACATCCTTATCACTTTTACCTTTGTTCCACTTTTGCTTATGCTTTGGCGAGCTTTGTGATTTGCTTGACAAGTCATTGCATTCGTCACCAATTAAGCAATCTTTTTCTATATCTTCAGCTTTTAGAACAATCTTTTCACCTGTATCTAAAAGTCTTTGACCAAAACCTTGCTCGTAGGAAATGAGTGAGCCAATAAAATTATCAATAGAATATTCAATAAAATCTTTCGATTCACAAATAGCAACTACTTTAGCATTTAACTTATTCAGTAGACAATAAAGAATTTTGTTAACTTTTTAAAAATTTGAAAATTCTTTTCCAAAAGCATGCAATGATGTCACAATTTGAATAAACCTAGTACACATGTCTAATATCGTCTCATACGGTTTCATGGAAAATAGTTCAAAATCATGCATTAACATATTCAACTTGTATTTCTTTATTTCACAAGTGCCTTCATATATGGTGTGTAGTTTATCCCAAACTTTCTTACCAGTAGTGCACGTGGATACTATCATAAAATCTTCAGAATTTAAAGCACATAAAAAGCAATTTAAAGATTTTGCATTCAATTGAGCATCAATTCATTCATCTCTATTTCATTGATTAAACGGAATATCAGTTTTAATTCCATCTAAAATATGTGACGGTGATGAATAACCAGTTAAAATCATATGCCACATGCAAAAATTATTTGATTGCAAAAAAATAGACATGCAAATTTTCCAAAAATAAAATGTAATTTTTTCAAACAAAGGTGGTCTGGTAATTGAATAACTTTTCGCAATATTATGATTTGAAAAATTAGCCATGGATCAAAATTCAAAAAGTTTTCAAACTCAATTTTTATGAATCCCGCTCAGATACCACTTCAAAGTGCTCAGATGACACTATAAAGTGCTCTGATACCACTTGAAAGTTCATTAGAGATGTTAAACACTATGAACTAGTCAAGAGGCTACTTAAGAGAGTGGTGAATTGGTATATCTTTAAACAAAGCACAATAATCATAATCACCACAAAGAAACCAAATGCAGAAATTAATTGCGAAAGTAATAAAGGAAAAATACACCAGATTTATAGTGGTTCGGTCAAACCTAGACCTGCATCCACTCCTTAGAGGCACCCTCCAAGTATTGCACTAACACAAGTGTCTCTCCTTAGCCCCCACAACTAGGCAGAGAATCCCTTATAAAATCACTTTCACCTCCCTCAGTGCGGCGGTGTCGTCGGGTCCTTTGACACCAAAGATATCTTCTTCTTTGGTGAACTTCCCTCAAGACAAGCCTTGAATCCGACAATATTGAGGTACGATCTTACCGTAGCAACCGTGTGGAACCCCCTCCACACTCCATTGAGTCCCCCCTTACAGGATCTTCTCCCTCTCTCAAACTCCACCCTTTCCTCACTCCTTTTCAAGCTTTCTCTTTAAGTCTCCCTCAAAAGAACGAAGCTACAATGGATACCAAAGACACTTACAAAATGTCATGCCAAGCTTAAATAGAAAATCTCAAAACGAACACATTAATGCAAGTTATCGACATTATCATCCAGGACGATAGTTATATCATCCTGCCCGATCTGTACAAATTCAGCTCATCAGCCTGTGATGATTTGGGACGATCAGAAGAAAATTGGTTACATCATCCTGGCCGATCTCAAGATCATCCCGGCCGATTAGTTTAAAACCGACTTCAATCATCCTTATCATCACCCGGAATAGATGCTGGCCGATGTAAATCATCCAGGACATTGGCCCGGCCGATCCTATGATCATCCCGGATGATGTGATCATATCAATCAGTCATTAATGCTTTCCAAAGATACCAGATAAATTTAGGCATAACTGAGTTATATTATCCTGGACGATATTTATATCATCCTGGTCGATTTTCTAAAATAAATAATACCTAAACTAATTATGGCGGTTGATTCTTTATGAGTTGAGACTATCATCCTGGCCAATACAGGTATCGTCCAGGCCGATCAGCTAATGACGGCTGCCTTAATGAGGATGCCCTAATTAGGGTTTCTATTTTTGGACAGATCATCCAAGCAGATATAAATATCGTCATGGACGATGTTACCAAAAATAAAAATCTTTAGGGAATAACAGAACATCTTCCAAGTTACAAAATACAACAGACTCAAGAAAGGAAAAATAGTACAAACTGACTCAGACCTAGTCTACCCAATCTTGAGCTGATTCCAAATTGCAGTCTGATCGTGTGGACCTGAAATGTCAGTACTTAGGGCAGTTGTAGAGAAATAAGAATGTTTGCTATCATCAAAATTATAAACCATAGATCCGCAATAGATCGTTCTCTCCCAAAATCTAGACGCAAGGTCTAGAGCCCTCAAACCTCATAAGACTCCAAGAAAAACTCCAATCTAAGCATGCTTAGCCCTAACCCTTTCATGCCCTTTAAATAGCCCTCTCCACCTCCTTAAAAACTTTCTAATAGAGGAAAGTATTTAATTAATTCAAAAGATATCAAATCTTTTCAAATTAATTAAATCCACTTTCCTAATATAAGATAGTATTTAATTAATTCTAAAGATATCAAATCTTTTAATTAATTAAATCCTCTATCCAAATATAAGATATTATTTAATTAATTCAAAAGATATCAAATCTCTTTAATTAAATAAATCCAAACAAATTGGGCGTGGGCCCCTCCCTTAGGAGATGTAGGAAGGAGGTGATTTGACCCGCCTCCTGTATACAAGTACCGTCCTATCAATACCACCCTCCTAAAGAATCACCTTGTCCTCAAGGTAAAAACTAGGAAACTGCTGTTTCATCCTCTCATACGGCTCCTACGTGACATCGTAGTTCGGCATATTCTTCCACTTGATCAGCACTTATTTCACTCCCTCTTCTTTCTAACGAACCCCCATCAACTCTATGGGTTCCATAATAAACTCTAAATCCTCCATAAGGGTGGCTGGTAATTCCAAGCTGGCTATATAATTCCCAATGGCTCTTCTCGGTTGTGATACATGAAAAACTGGATGAATAGTTACCGTGGGTGGTAGTTTCAGCCGATATGCCACTGCTCCAATTTTTTTTCCAATATTTCATAAGGTCTAAAGTATCTTGGAGTGAGTTTTTTATTTCTCCTGTTGGCAACTGTCTTCTGCCGGTATGGTCCGAGCTTTAAGAACACTTTCTCTCTTGCTTCGAACTGGATGTCTTTCCTATACCCATCAGCTTATTTCTTCATAATCTATTGAGCTCTACTTAGATATCTCTTTAATTCTTCTAACACTAGATCCCTTTTTGCCAAGTACGCATCTACTGAAGAAACTGAAGTACTGCTACTCCCGAAGTGCACCAAGTGAGGGGGTTCCCTTCCGTACAGCAACTTAAATGGAGTCATTTGTGAAGCTGAGTGAAATGAGGTGTTGTACCAATACTCTGCCCCAGACAGCCACTTGGCCCAAAGTATGTGTGTCACTGACACAAAACATCTCAAATAAATCTCCAAGCTCCTACTGACCTCCTCCGTTTGGCCATCTATCTGTGGGTGGTAAGCGGTGCTCCTCTTTAGAATTGTCCCTTATAACCTGAACAATTCCCTTAAAAAATGATTGAGGAACACCTTATCTCTATCTGACACAATCGCTTCTAGAATTTTATACAATCTGACCACCTCTCTAATGAATACTGAAGCCACTGTTACTGTAATGTAAGGATGTTGGAGGGGGATGAAATTAGCATACTTGCTCAATATATCCCCCACCACCAAGATCTCTGTGAAGCCTTCTGAACGGGGTAGCCCATCTATGAAATCCATGGATATCTCCTCCCAGACTCATCCAAGTAGTGTCAACGGCTGTAGTAGTCCCCCTAGTGACATAGCCAAATACTTATTCCTCTGATAGATTTCACACCTTGCCACCCTCTCCTCTACATCTCTATGCATTCCCTTCCAGTAAAGCTTGACTACTAGTCTCTTATAGGTTCTCTGTACCCCTTAAAGGCCCCAAATTTCGCTTCCATGAAATTCCTGTAGTAAATTTGGGATGTGGATCAAGGAACGGAGCATCACAAATCTTCCTTGGTACAGCAGTCTGTCTCCCTCTAATAAGTACCCTGGATGGATACCCTCCACTTTCAATAAATCTGACCTGATCCTTCCCATTTCTTCATTTCTAGCACTTTCTTCTCTGACAGCCTCCTAGTTAAGCATCAAAGGAATGGATAATGCCACAGTCTGTAGCTCCCCCATGCATCTGGAAAATGCATCCGCCGCCTTGTTCTCCGCTCCTGGTCTATACCGAATCTCAAAATTGTACCCAAGCAACTTGGACAACCACCTTTAATGCTCTTCCATCACCATCCTCTGTTCCAGTAGGTATTTCTAGCTTCGTTGATCTATCCTGATAATTAAATACCTCCCAAGCAGATAGGGCCGCCACTTTTGCATGGCCAAGACGATGGCCATTAATTCCCTCTCGTAAATTGATTTCTGTCGTGCTCTAGCCATCAATACATGGCTGAAATAGGTAATGGGTCTACGATTCTGCATCAGTACAACACTTAGTCCATATCCTGAAGCATCTATCTCCACAATGAAGGTTTGAGTAAAATCTGGCAAGGCTAAGACCGATACCATAGTCATCGCCTTCTTCAAGCTCTCAAATGTTGATGTGGCCGCCTCCCCCCATATGAACCCGCCATTCTTCAATTGTTCAATGAGTGGCCATGCGTTGGAGCTATAGCCCTTCACGAACTTCCTGTAGTAACCCGTTAGTCCTAGGAATCCCCTTAATTCCTTCAATTTTTTTGGCACGGGCCACCTTATCATTGCTTCAATTTTGGACTAATATACTGCTACTCCCTCTTTTGACACCACATGACCCAAGTACTCTACACTGGCTTGTGCAAAGCAGCATTTCTTCAAATTAGCCCTCAGCTGGTGCTCCTATAGTGCTTCTAACACCCTCTTCAAATGCTTCCAATGCTCCTCTTCTGTCCTGCTATAGACCAGGATGTCGTCAAAGGTACAAATCATCTGAGATAAGGTTTAAAAACCTTATTCATGAGGGCTTGGAAAGTAGTTGGAGCATTAGTATGGCCAAATGGCATCACCAGAAACTCATAATATCCTTCATGAGTTCTAAAGGCCATTTTGGGTACATCCTCCTTCCTCATTCAGATCGGATGGTAACCTGATTTCAAGTCTATCTTGCTGAAGATAACGGTTCCACTCAATTCATCTAACAGCTCGTCAATGATTGGTATAGGAAACTTGTCTGGTATAGTTTCCTTATTGAGTGCTATGTACTCCACACAAAAATGCCAGTTGCCATTCTTCTTTTTCACCAACAGAACAGGGCTAAAAAATGGCTGATGCTGGGTCTGATGATCTCTGCCTCCAGCATTTCTCTAATCAACCTTTCTATCTCATTCTTCTAGAACTAAGGGTAGCGATAAGGCCAGACACTGATGGGGGACACTCCATCCTTCAATACGATGGCATGCTCCTGCTCCCTCTGTGGTGGCAATCCTTGAGGTGGCTGAAATACCTCTTGGAATTACTGAATCAACGACTGAATGGAGAGGGGTAACGTCATGGCTTCTCCTAAATCACTGGGCATAAAGACCTTTACTGCTGCTCAGATCTCTGCCTTTAGCCCTTTCATGAAATTTCCCTCCAATATTGTCTCTGAGAGTCGCTCCACCCTGCTAGCCAGGTGCTCAAACTACTCCCGGTAATCTGCAACTGATCCCTTCTGTGTTAGAGCAAAGAATTGCTCATAGAAGTCTCCTTCCTGATCTATTTGGAAATGTTCTATTATACAGTCTTTAAATCCCCTCCAGTTCCTAATCGGCCTTCTCTGGTCTCACCACTGAAACCACGCCAGAGCATTTCCTTCCAAACATAATCCATCTGCAGTTAGCTTCTCCTCTTCCATCAGCCCATTGACGGTGAAGTATCGCTCCACCTCATAAATTCACCCATACGCATCTTCTTCTTTGAATATGGGCAACTTCAACTTCCTCACCTTGTGATCCCCCCCATTGCCTCAGATTCTTCCATGGTTTCCCCTTTCCCAATGTTGGTGTTGAAAAGGCGATTTGCCTTGCAAGGTGTAAAACAAATCTTAATTAAATTTCTTTGGGGAAAATTGGGAATTAAATTTAAATTTCAATTATGAATTGGAACATACCATTAAGGATAATATACTGCCTCAGAAGGTAGAGATAAAATCTCCTAACAGGTTCAGACCCAGAATTATAAATTCTCACTTGGCTATTGTAGTCTAATTTAAGGGAGAACCACATATGACCCCGGAGGGTCAAAATGAAATTCAATCAAATTTTTTACTACGATAATCAAGAGAAGTGATCATTAATTTCATATTAGAATTTATGTTAACACATGATAAATCTCCACGAAGAAAGAAAATATCATCTCTTAGCAATCATTCAATTATGACAATAACAATGGTTATAAATTTGCTTCCCCAAAAGAAATATTAATTAATTTTTTTGAAAAAATTGATTTGGATTCTAAATCTCGTACGAGCGCAAGCTCTCTTAGTTAATTACATTGTAGGGAAATTGAATCCCCTACGAAAACTCTCGATTAAAATAGTGATGAAATTTTGTTAAATTTTCTAGGAGTAATATCAAA
Source organism: Dendrobium catenatum (assembly GCF_001605985.2). Taxonomy (NCBI): domain Eukaryota; kingdom Viridiplantae; phylum Streptophyta; class Magnoliopsida; order Asparagales; family Orchidaceae; genus Dendrobium; species Dendrobium catenatum. Next base: position 235,468 of record NW_021318920.1, read on the forward strand.
AAGAGAGGTCAATTTTGGAAACTCAAAAGGGAATGGATCAAAATTGAGCAGTTATTAATAGAGTTAAGGGAAGAAAGGTATGGGACACTTTGCAATTCCAAAACCATCTGGAAGTGTCCTAACTTAATCAAAGTGTTGGGCTTTATGTTTTGGATTGAAATGATATTTAATTAGAGTTGAGCATTTTATTAGAAATTTGGTATTATATTCTTGAAGTTTGGAGTCTTATAATCAAATATCTACCCTAGATCCTAAATCTAATTTGGACACTTGACCACAGTCGTCCAAACCTAACTAATGCAGTGCAAGGTCTGGACTTACCCCAGTCTGGATTGGGGAGCTAGCAAACCACCTAATCGATTTAAAATACATGAGTCCGGTCTTTTATGAAAGAATGGTAGAGACGTTTTACTTAGAGTTTTGGAGAGCTGGGACCGACATCTAGATATTTTCCTAATTGTCCCGTTTGACTTATGTTGGGTGCAAAATGCGAAGGACTAATGCTGTTAAAATTTTGACTCTTTTAACTTGTTTCTAATGCAATGCACGCTAGTTGACAACTTCAAATCAAATATGCTTGAAATTTTAAAAACAGGCTTAGAAAATAATTTTTTAGAAGACTGGGTTTCCTTAGGTCCGGCACCTCGTCCGCATAGGTTAGACTATCCGGACTCTACCCACAGGCGGGAAAGGGTCTAAAGCAAGGAGAGAGTAGTGCAGAAATATGCATGCGACCCCGGGGTCAATCCCCAGCTAATTCCCTAAATTTGTTATCTTTCTATGTTACTTAGACTCACTAAAATTTTAAAATTTTAAGATTACGCAAAAACAAAATCGACACACAAATGCCAAAAAACTAAGAAAAGCAGGCAACCCTAAAGGCAATCATCTCAACACATCAAATATAAATAAATTATTTAATAAATGTCCATAGGCAAAGTTGCCTTTCTTATTACAAATCAAAATTTTGCAGAAAGTAAAGTGGCCGGACACCACTGACAACAACCCGGATTCTAAACCGAGTAGAAAAGCAAGTACTTTTGAATGGGATACTTTTTGTCTTCAGTTTTTCAGTCTTATTCTCCTTCAGGTTCATCTCCTTCAGGCTGCTTGGATTCTTCGTAGTAGACAATCCAAATGGATAAGAGGGCACTTCCTTTGAGGGGAAGGCCAGTCTTTCCTCTTTTGGTAGGAAAGAAATGATCCAAATTTGGATCTCCAAATAGAAAAGGGCCAATCCCCTTAAGGGGGTCCTTTTCTCTTCGGTGTCTAAGCTTTAGACCTATGTATCTCAACTCAAAATCTAACTTTCACAACACTTAACACTTATACAAATTATATTTATATCAAATTAAAAATCTAGACTCTCCTGCAAGGTTATCATAAGCAGTTAATAAATCAAAATATATTTATTCCAAAGCAGTTATATATAATATATATATATATATATATATATATATATATACAGAAAAGAAATTAAACACACTAGCCACGCTCTTTTTATTTGGGGGCTTTAGCAGCTGAAGCACCTATGCAAGCATTTATAATAATTAAATTTTTTATTTAGCCCCCCTTTTTATTGCCCTGCTTGAGCATGGACACTTGCAGAAAACTGTGTGAACATTCAGATCATACCTATCCTAAGGGTAATCTAGTCACCAAACACATCAACTATCCACAGATTGTAGTAAAAAGTAAGCAGACACTACAAAGTAATTTCATTCACAACATGCAGTAAAAACCAAGAAAAATCTAGCACACAGCGATAAAATAAACACCGCCTAACCTAGATCTAGAGTTGGTTATCCTAGAAAACCATCTAAAGTAAAAGGTCTTGTAGCTGGGGTGGATCCTAAAGTGGGTGATTAGTTAAGGTTGTCTAAAATTCTTGGTTTGTTAAGGCTTAAAAAGGGATTTAGGTTAAGGTTTAAATATTAATATATTAGGAATTTTGATTAAATATATTTTAAGAGTTAATTTATTATTACCTTTATTTCACACCAAAGACGTGAAGTTTATTTCACCTTCCTTGGGGCTAAGTTAATAGCATTGTAGGCTTAGATTACCTAGTAGTAATCGAGGTTAATTAAGTTAAATTAAATTGGTTGGAATTAAAAGAGTGGATTAATATAAAAAGGAGTTGGTTACTAATTTTAATGGGTTGGTTGAGAATTTTATTAGCCGATTAATAAAATTCTTGAATTTGGGGGAGTTAATAGATTTTAGACGGTTATCCGGATAAGTTGACTATTGGGTCAAAATTTGATTTTTTAAAAATTAAACTTAATCTTAAGGGTTTCATATTTTTACAAAATATTAGATCTTATTATGAGTTGCTATACATGTGACATACTAAATTTGGAGTTTTCTATGAAAAGTTATGATTTTTCAAAGTTTTGACCCGATTTTGACCTAGGGTTGGCCAAAGTGTTGACTTTTTGACACTAATAATTTTCTTGAACTTTAATATTTTTAATAAATATTAGATATTATTATGAGTTGAATACAAGTGAGTTTGGTCAATTTGGATTTTTCTTGAATTAGTTATGAAGCTTCGAACTTTGATGTATTTAATGAATTTTCTTTTTATTGTTCAATTAGAGAACTTTTTGTGATTTTGCTCCAAATGAGATCCCAACTTCTTGAAATCAACATAAAGGTCAGGAATAAACTAAGGAGATATTCCCAAGTGTTTGGGAATTTTTTGGAATTTTTAATTATTATTAATTAATTAAATTTAATGAAATAGCCATTTTAAATTAAAATTAGATTAAGTACAGAATTGCTGTCAAATCGAATTGATTTTAATTTCCATTGATTGGGATTGTTTGTATTTTTTGGGTTTAATCTTGATTTATTATATTTTCTTGAAGTTTTAAGGCTTAATTAAGGCTTAAACTTAGGAAAAATTAATTAGGGGGCTTAATAATGTCTAAAACTAGTGAAAATTTTCCTATAGGCAGAGAGTGTCACTAAGTTTAAGTGGTTCAAGTTTCAACTCAAGAGGAGATGAGTCCTAATTATTGGAAATATTCTAAGTTCTCTAAACAAGTCCTTAATGACACTAAGTTTGAATAGGTTCAAATCAAATTTTCTCTAACCCTTGAACAACACATAGGAAAATACACATAGCGATACAATCAAGTCCTTAAAACTAGGAGAGCATAGGCTAGGTGGTGTGTGCTCAACCTAAACATGCAAAGATTGATAATGATTAAGATAATAAAGTTTTGATTAGTGGATGATTAGAATATAATCACTCACTAATCATTCCCCGAAAATTTCTTATTCAAACATTCAATCTATGCTTAAGATTTCAAAGGGGTCTCTCAAGTCTCTAGAATTTAGATACATGTATATTCTAAAGTAGATTTAAAAAATACATAATCATATATAAACCTATATATATAATTATATATTTTAAATTAAAATAATTCAAAATATTATCAAGATGAATTTATAAATGATTGAGAGATCCACTAATTTTTCAAAGAAATTTGAAAATAAATTTTTAATTTCCAAAATATTTAACATAATATTTAATTAAGTATTAACTAAATATTAAGGATATTCAAATAATTAAAGTTAATCAAAATAAATTGAGTTTTAAACTTTGAAAATAAGTTTAAATTAAAATTCTTAATTTTCTAAAAAAAAAAACTTGATATATTATTTGAATTTTAATGAATTAAATGAATTTTTTTGAATTTTCTTTAAGTTTTTAAATAATTAAATATTTTTAAATAATTCAAAATGAATTAATATTAAAAAAATAACATCTAAATTAAACCTATTTCAACAATAAATATTTTCTGAAATTTTAAAATTATTTAAAATAATTTTTACTTAATAATTTTAAAATTATTTAAATTTAAGTTTAATTAAATGTTAATTAAATATTTAAATGTTTAAATAACTTTAAAGTTAAATGTTTAAATGTTAATTTTATATATAACATATCTTAAATTAACTTTAATTTAACATTAAGTATTTAAAATAAATTATCTAGTTATGTTAAAATAATATTAGACTTTAATATTTTGAAATGATTTAAATTAAATTCAAAATTTAATAAATTTTAATGATTATTAATTTAAAAATATTGAATATTTAATAGTTAGAATAGTTTAAAACAAAATTAAGGTCTTAAATTAATTCTAATTTTAAATTAAAAAAGTTTAATTTTCTCAGAATATTTATGTAAAATAAATATTTTTTTAATAATTTTAAATAATTTTTAAACTAAAACTATAATTAAAAATGATTTAAAATTAAATTAAAATATTTTTAATAACTAGCAGAGCCGGCGGGACAGCTAACAAGCTCTGGTTTGTCTAGCCAAAACGCGGAGGCTGCGGTGCCACGTGGCGCGATCTAGTTTGCGGAACCGACATGCAGCGGTAGCGATCAACTACATGTCGCCCGCCGATCATTCTACGCGGTTTACTTAACCATGTAAGCGATGAGCGGCGTCCGTTCGATCAGCCTGGTTCCATCCGACGGCAGAGATCAGATCCCGCCATCTGATCTCGTTTAAGAAAGATCAGACGGGGAGGGGTCAATCCCGCAGTTCTGGATCGATGGCCCATATTCGATCGGACCAACAATTAAGCACTAAATCAAATACACAGGCGGGAAGTACCACCGAATGGCTAGATCTAGACCGTTGATCGAGCGATCAACGGTCTAGAAAATGTACATTTGCAGGAGGCTACGAGTGACGCCCTAGGATTTGATTTTTTACTCATTCAATCGATATAGTTGATAAAACTCAACTAAATTTTAAACTTAGATTACTTAAGTGAACAGAAAACATGGGGAATTTATTCTACAACGAATAATGCACTAAATAAAATGCTAAATTAACCTAAGTGTCCTAGGCTAGGTTTCAGATTTTATCGTGATTTAATGGACGGTTTAGACCGCTATTGGATTATCTGAGCTTATAGAATATCCATGATTAAGTTCCTAGTTGAATACATGCTCCGACACACCATGAATCACCTGTAATAAGCCTTGGATGGACTTGAGCTTAAGTTCATCGAAATCCACTCGCCGGCGAGGTTTGACGGCCGGGTTTTGGTCGGGATGTGAATAGGAGATGGTTGAGAGGTTGAATGAGCATAAAACTCGGCTGGGGAGGTTTGAGGTGGTGAGAGAAGGGCTAGAATCCAATGAGGCACAATAGGGCATTTTCTCCCTATTCAAACATCTCCAAGTAATTTAGACAGCTAGGATCAACTCACCAGCTCCCCAGATAATGCCACATGTCTCTCGAATGGTTGGAAAGCTACCTCAAAGGCTGGACAAGCCTTGCTCCCATTGGATGGACTTGGGATAAGTGGGGAAGGGGACCATTGCCTAAATGGCCTAAGCCAGCCATTTGGTGCAGCTTAATCAGGGCTTAATCAGAGAAGTAAAGCTAAAGAGGTGAGCTTAGGCTTGTGATATAGGAAGGGAGTGGGATTTTATAGGGCTTTGACTATGAAAGGGGGTTTTAAGGAAGCATTGACTCCCTTGACAAGTCAACTAGTCAATGAGTGCTGAGGTGGCAGTGGAAGGATAAGGGGAGCATGCTGGATTGAACTTGGAGAGGTTTGATGATTAGGATTTAAGGTTTGAAAGCAAGCAAGGGAGCTTGAGCTAGTTTGACCAAGTTTACAAATGTTGGCTTGGTCAAAATGACCATGACTTGGTTCATGTTGTATTTGGTAAGATTCAGGGAATCAAAAGAAATGATTTGAAAGCTTGATAGGTATTTGATCGAATGCTAGTGGGGATTTTGATCTAAACACACAAGTTTGACCAAAATCAAAATGTTGACTAGCCAAATTGATTTGGGTTTGATTTACCGATGGTTAAGACATGGTTAAGCCATGAATAATAGTTGATTTGAAGCTTGAAAGGGGTCAAATGGGTTGAATGGGTTAAAATGACACATTTAAAGTCTTAAGGGGGACTTGGGTCAACTAGGTTGACCCAAGAGGTGAGTCTGCAGGTTTGATTTCATATTTGGAGACCATTTGAGGTGGTCCCTAGGTCTTGGGAGGTCAATTCAGTCAAAATGCCTATTTTGACCCTTAAGGGCCTATTTGGTCAACCTAGTTGACCTGGTCATCCAAGTTGACCCAGGGTCTGGGTATGGGTCCATAAGGTTTGGTTTAATATTTGAAACTTGCTGGAAGTGGTTCCAAGCTATTTGGAGTTCATTATGTTTGGAAAGAGCATTTGAGTCCCATAGGGGTGTTTTGGTCAAAAGGGTTGAACTGGTCAACTAGATTTGACCAGGGTCAGGGTTTGAGTCTGGTGCACTCCCAAGGGTGGCTAGGATGCATTGGAGGGGGATCTGGGATTCTAATAAAAGGGTATGTTGGAGTTTATGGAGAACTCCAAAATTCCACTAAAGGGGCATTTTGGTCATTTTGACCCCCTAGTCAACTAGGGGTCAAACTGGATCCACCAAAATGCAGTTTAATGCTCAATAAGTCAGAATAAAAGGTTCGGAAGTGATTGGAGACTTTGCTGAAGGCTCCAAGGTCAAAATCGACTGGGTAAAAGGTCCAATGGCATTGTTTGTAAATATTTGAAGGTTTTGCAACCTTTCGAATTAGATTAAGTTTATGAGGTTAGAGTCCTCCAAATGAGCTCAAATTTGGAGGGTTGATACTATAGATATGTCACATCAATATGAAATTGACATACCCTGAATCAGATATCAATTGACTTGGTTTCAAGGTGATGGAGAAATTACCTAGAAAGGGTTTTGGAACCTAAGTCTTTAACCCTGGGATTCTGGGTTTATATTGAGTTAATATCTGGATTGGGTCTAAGGGCTAGGAACTAGGAAGATCTTAGGATCTAGAATGTAGGGAGGACTTAAGAGTGATCTCATACAAAAATGAGGTCAACAAATGGACCCCCAATCTGTGTAGTAGAAGGACCTTCTGTTGCACACATCGGCGTTGACTGAATGGAAATTTGAATTGAATTTTGACAGTGTAAGGAAGGGCATCAGCCAACCTTAAGTCTATAGGATGCTGGTAGAATGCTTACACCTAATAGATGAATTAGCTGGGAAACCAAGGTAGGGATTACCTAACCTTGGGTCCAAGGACGGGCATCACCCAACCTTAGGTCTACAAGATGCTAATATAAGACTTACTCCAAATGGATAAATTAACTGGGAAACCAAGGTAGGGAATACCTAGCCTTGGATCTAAGGAAGGGCATCACCCAACCTTAGGCCTATAGGATGCTGATATATGACTTACTCCTAGTAGACATATTAAGTGGGAAACCAAGGTAGGGAATACCTAGCCTTGGGTCTAAGGAAGGGCATCACCCAACCTTAGGTCTACAGGATGCTGATAGAAGACTTATTCATAGTAGACAGATTAACTGGGAAAATAAGGTAGGGAATACCTAGCCTTGGGTCTCAGAAAGGGCATCACCCAACCTTAGGTCTACAGGATACTAATAGAAGACTTACTCCAAGTAGACAGATAACTGGGAAACCAAGGTAGGGAAAACCTAGCCTTGGGTCTAAGGAAGGGCATCACCCAACCTTAGGTCTACAATACTAATAGAAGACTTATACCTAGTAGATAGATTAACTGCAAAACCAAGGTAGGGAATACCTAACCTTGGGTCTAAGGAAGGGCATCGTCCAACCTTAGGTCTACAAGATGCTGATAGAAGACTTACTCCTAGTAGACAGATTAACTTGGAAACTAAGGTAGGGAATACCTAGCCTTGGGTCTAAGGAAAGGCATCACCCAACCTTAGGTCTACAGGATGCTGATAGAAGACTTACTCCTAGTAGACAGATTAACTTGGAAACCAAGGTAGGAATACCTAACCTTGGGTCTAAGGAAGGGCATCACCCAAACTTAGGTCCATAGGATGCTGATAGAAGACTTACTCCAAATGGACAAGTTAACTGAGAAACCAAGGTAGGGAATACCTAGCCTTGGGTCTAAGGAAGGGCATCACCCAACCTTAGGCCTATAGGATGCTGATAGAAAACTTACTCCAAATAGGCAGATTAACTGGGAAACCAAGGTAGGAAATACCTAACCTTGGGTCTAAGGAAGGGCATCACCAAATCTTAGGTCCATAGGATGCTGATAGAAGACTTACTCCTAGTAGAAAGATTAACTAGGAAACTAAGGTAGGGAATACTTAACCTTGGGTCTAAGGAAGGGTATCACCCAACCTTAGGTCCATAGGATGCTGATAGAAGACTTACTCCAAATGGACAAATTAACTGGGAAACCAAGGTAGGGATTACCTAGCCTTGGGTCTAAGGAAGGGCATCACCCAACCTTAGGCCTATAGGATGCTGATAGAAGACTTACTCCAAATAGGCAAATTAATTGGGAAACCAAGGTAGGGAATACCTAACCTTGGATCTAAGGAAGGGCATCACCCAACCTTAGGTCCATAGGATGATGATAGAAGACTTACTCTAAATAGGCCTATTAACTCAGAAACCAAGGTAGGGAATACCTAACCTTGGGTCTACGGAATGGCATCACCCAACCTTAGGTCCATAGGATGCTGATGGAAGACTTACTCCAAATGGACAAATTAACTGGGATGGTCGTATGGGGAGGAAGCTTGCTCCACACAGCGGACTGAAACTGGCAAACTTGGATGGTGCCACAGAGGGCGTACTCCACCACTAGCGAGTCTAATCCTAAGGGAAGGAAAGACCTATCCTTAAGTAAAAGATGGAAGTATTAAAAGAGTAAAAGAGAGCATAAGGGGCTAAATCAAAATTGCAAGTCAAGGGAAAGGAAAGTTTTATTGATTTGACAAAATGAGCTACATCAAGCATAGTATTTCTTAAGGAAACGCCCGTTAACAGGTAACATCGGGTGATTTCCTTTACAATCCACTAGCTGATACGAGCCTCCTTCATAGACAGACTATAAAATGAAGGGTCCTTCCCAAATTGGTTCAAACTTATCTCCAAACTTTTGGTAGGCTAAGATAGGCCTCCGAAGGACCAACACCAAGTCTCCTACTTGGAAGGTCCTAGGTCGCACTCACTTGTCATGAGCTTGAACCATTCGAGATTTATACAACTCTAGACTTTGTTGAGCTTGGAGACGTCGCTCTTCAAGGCCTTCGAGTTCTTCCAATCGCAATTTTATATTTTGTTCATTCATGATTTGATTCTAAACTGTAATTATGAGTGAAGGGATTTGTATCTCTAAGGGTAAGATGGCCTCAGATCCATACACTAGTGCAAATGGAGTGGATTGGGTTGGGGTTCTATAAGCAGTGCGGTTAGCCCACAGAGCCTCCACCAACCGCTCATCCCATTGTTGTTTGTTATCATTGAGGGTCTTTTTAATAATTTGAACCAAAGTTTTATTGAAGGCCTTAGCCAATCCATTTGCCCGGGGGTAATAGATCATCGAGTATCTCCAATCAATGTTATGGCGTCTTATGAAACTATTGATTTTTGTATAATTAAAAGCGGGCCCATTATCGAATATGATTCTGCGGGGTAAACCGAATCGATATACGATATGTTCACGAAAAAACTTTAACACATGGAGGGATTTTATATTACATAGGGGAATTGCCTCCGCCCACTTTGAAAAGTAATTAGTCGCAGCTAATATGAAACGATGACCTCTCGAAGAAGGGGGGTCAATCGGCCCGATAACATCCGTGCACCAACTTTCGAAGGGCCACGAAGCTATCGTAGGGTGCAACACATTAGGCAGCTGATGTAGAACCACACCATGGACCTGACATTGATGACAGTGCTTTACGATATTCATACAATCATCAATCATTATAGGCCAGTAGTACCTAAGTCTTTTGATTCTTAATTTCATATTTGGACCTGATTGATGTGCACCGCATAGTCCTGAATGGACCTCATTAACGATCTTCAGGGCTTCCCGTTTGTTCAAATAATATAGCCACATCTGATCAAATGATCGGCGGTACAATGAATTGTTGACTAATGCATAAGATAGTGCACGTTTCATAATGATTGGAGGGAGATTTATCCTGGGGAAGTTTTCCTTCTCGAAGGTAATCAATTAAAGGCCGTCTCCAATCGCCTTCTTCTTTAGTCGTCGAAGAGGCAGAAAGGATTTGGAGAGGTTTCTTACTGATATATTCCAAATCTATAGAAGAGAGGGCTTTGCGACCCTGATTCTCTATAGGGATGGAATCTTCCTTTGGGCATGCGAATTCCTTTGCAAGTTTTGCTAAGGCATCTGCCGCATAACTGCTTCCACAGGGAACCCTGTACAGAGTCATGATAGGAATTTGTTCAAGCAAGTGAAGGGTGTACTGGTGGTATTTTGAAAGATTAGGATTCAAGACCTTATAGGTTCCCGCAACTTGATTAATCACCAATTGAGAGTCACCGAAGATCTTAACCACTTTAATCTCCATTAAAATTACAAGTTCTAAACTGGTTATCAGAACTTCATATTCAGCCTTGTTATTTATGCAGGACTCTGACAAATGGTAAGAAAAGTGCATCATCCCTCTCTACGGCGTTATAAAAATTAAACCAACCCCTACCTTTCCAGGGATTGTAGATTGTTGGGCTGCATCCCGGCGAGAGGATGCTGCACCATCAAAATTTAATTCCCATAAGGCTTCTATAGATTTCCTCAAACTCAAGACTTGTTCATCGGGTAAATCATCGTTCAAAGGAGAATCTGTCAGAAGCGGGTGTGCCGCCAGGAAGTCGGCAACGACTTGTCTTTTTACAGCATGGAGGGGGATGAAAGTAATCTCAAATTGGAGTAGTATCATAGACCAACGAGCCAAGCGCCCTAATAATGTAGGCCGGGTCACAAGATACTGTAAAGGATTAACTCTCGAAATCAAACTGATTGAGTGGGAAAGCATGTAATGCCTTAGCTTCTGGGCCGTAAAAACTAAAGCAAGATAATGCTTCTCAATTGATGGGTATCAAATTTCAGTAGGGAGAATTCTTCGACTAAGGTAATAGAGAGCATTCTCTTTCCCTTCATCGCTGACTTGGGCTAACAGGGCACCTAAATACTCATCTAAAGATGCAGTGTAAAGTTTTAATGGCCTTCCTGGAATTGGGGCTGCCAGAACTGGCAGGTTAGAAAGGTATTGTTTGATACCGTCAAAGGTATTCTGGCACTTCTTTTCCCATACGAATTTATCATCTTTCTTCGCAAGGACAGAAAAGGGTTGGCATCTCCTGGAAAGATTAGAAATAAACCTTCTTATATATGCCAATCTACCTTGTAGAGATATTAACTAGGTAAGACTCTTAGGAGATGGCATATCTAAGATTGCTTCAATTTTAGCAAGGTCGATCTCAATTCATCGGTGCCTCACTATGAATCCTAAGAATTTTCCTGAAGTGACGCCGAAGGTGCATTTCAAGGGGTTCATTTTCAAATCGTAGCAGTGCAACCGTTCAAATACAATTCTTAAATCATAAAAGTGATCCTCTTTGACCTTACTTTTAACAACTAAGTCATCAATGTAACACTCAACATGATTATGGATTATGTCATCAAAGATATGAGTCATGGCCCATTGGTAGGTTGCCCCAGCAATCTTCAGGCCAAATGACATCACCTTATAACAAAAGATCCCTATAGGGGTTTTAAATGAAGTATTTTTCTCATCTTCTGAAGCCATCTTGATTTGGTTATAACTAGATGAGCCATCCATAAAGGAGAAAATAGCATGCGAGGAGGCAATATCCACCATGAGTTCTGGTATGGGTAGAGGGAACTCATCTTTAGGACATGCCTTATTCAGATCCCTATAGTCAGTGAAAATTTGAATCTAACTATTTTTCTTTCGAACTGGCACGACACTGGACACCCAAGAGGGGTATTGTTCCTCTCGGATGAACCCTGTTAAGATAGTTACTATTTGCATGTTTTACATTCTTGCAACTTGTATAGTTTTGATGATTCCAAATATTATTGTTCAAATGTGTAGTTATCTCCTAACAATTTTAGAAGATTTGTATTTGCTCTTGTGTGTACTAACATTTCAGGTGAATCAAACTCTCAAACACGAAGTCTTCAAATCAAATTCAGCAAGAAATACTTTTGATTTTTGAAGCTTAAAATTATCATTTGAATTGAGAGGGAGAGATTGTAATTGAGTGAATAAAAACATACACACAAACTTAAGGAGAACATAAAAATTTGTACTGATCGTACGGGACGTTATCGGATCGTACGGGACGATCAGTCAGTTATCTCTCAATAAGAGCACATGGAACGAACAGAAACTGCCCAAGGAAAATTTTTTGAGTCATGTTCGTACGAGATGAAATTAATTATCGTCGGGACGATTTTCTCTCTGTAAGAATTTCGTCCCAAATGAAATTAATTATCGTGAGGATGATTTGCTCTCTAGACGAATATCGTCCAGACGATCGCAATTTTGTACAGATGATTAAACCGACTTAAGACAGTTTTGTGAGTCAGTTCTGAAGTTTTTGGAACCGACCTTATGATAACTGTTAGTCTGGACGAACCTAGTTCATACAGACAATTAGCAGGTACGAAATTATTTCATACACATATGCAAACAGGTTCATTTTAAGGCTTTTAAGTAAAATCGTCCGGGACGATTTTCGATCGTACGGGATGATCATGTTCAACATAACTTGAAATCTGGCATTTTTATATGGTTTTTCTTGTCTCTTCTATAAATAGGCCTTTCTAAACTGGAACTTAATATTTTTGGTCATTGATCTTCGTGCCTAATAAGAAGAGAGTTAAGGAGAGAGTTTGAGAGAGCATTTGAAGGATATTTCTTATCGTTGGAGCGTGAAGGTTTCACTTGGTACTTAAGGGTAAGTGTTTCTACTTTCAAGTTTGAGATTACTTCACTCTTCTCTCTTTTCTTTCAGATTGGACTTGTAAAGAAGATCTTGGAAGAAGATTCGGTTCTCTGCCGTCACTTGGAGGGTGTGAACAGCCGAGGGTTCTCTGCCCACACTTGGAGGGTGTGAGAGGACGACGGTACTCTGCCAATATTGGTGATAGTGTGAAAGGATGATGGTACTCTGCCAACACTTGGGATAGTGTGAAAGGATGAACGGTTCTCTACCGACATCGGGGGGAGTGTGAAAGGATGATGGTTCTCTGCTGCACCGGGTAGTAGTGAAAAGAGTTTGTAAAAGCTTCTCCGTCGTGCTGTGGGTGCTAAAGGAGAGTCACTATTTAGTATTAAGGCAATACTCAGAGGGTGCCTCTGGGGAGTGGATGTAGGTCTGGTTTTGAACGAACCACTATAAATCTGGTGTCAATTATTTTCCGCAGCTTTTTTACTTTTTGTGATTAAAAACATTATGGTTGAAAAATGTTTTCTAGAAAAACTCATTAACTAAAGTTTTAATTTCCTATAATTTTAAAAGAGGGTTAAAATTTTTAAGTACCAATTCAACCCCCCTCTTGGTTAGCCTTGGGACATTTAATTAGGCTTAACATCCTAATTCTCATTGAACGAGTTTCAACAAACCCAGCTTTGGCCAATTTTTTAACTTCGGAAATGACTTGTTGCTCAATCTCTAGACACATACGTCGGGCAGCTTGCTTAACAGGAATGGCATCATGCCGAACTCCAAGTTTGTGGACCACTACCTCAGTGGACAAATCTGGCATTTCATCGTATGTCCAAGCAAAGCAATCCCTGAACTCATACAATAATTGAATCAAATCCTAGGTTTCATTTCGTTCAGTAAAGTACTTATGAAAGTAGGGCGGGGGTCATCGTTAGTTCCTAGGTTACTTTCTCTTAACTCGTCGACAGTTGATTTAATTTCCTCTTTGAATTCAGGGGGTGCATCCTGAATTTGAAGTTCATCGGGATCGTCTAAAGTCTCCAAACAGAGCCCACAAAGGACAGATGGGATCCGTAGGGACATTTGGAGATTCAAGATGGTATGTTATCATTAAGCAGTATTCATTGTCATCAAATGAACTAACGGTTCCAAAGCCGATACAAGCCATTGGATTTTTCGTGATCTTGGTTTGACAAATATTTTCATGGTAGATGAATTTATAAATGATTGAGAGATCCAATGATTTTTCAAAGAAATTTGAAAATAAAATTTTAATTTACAAAATATTTAATATAATATTTAATTAAGTATTAACTAAATATTGGGGATATTCAAATAATTAAAGTTAATCAAAATAAATTGAGTTTTAAACTTTGAAAATAATTTAGACTTTAATATTTTTAAATGATTTAAATTAAATGCAATATTAAATAAATTTTAATGATTATTAATTTAAAACTATTGAATATTTAATAATTAGAATATTTTAAAACAAAATTAATTTTTTAAATTAATTCTAATTTTAAATTAAAAAGTTTAAATTTCTGGGAATATTTATGTAAAATAAATATATATTTTAATAATTTTAAAATAATTTTAATTAATTTTTAAACTAAAACTGTAATTAAAAATGATTTAAAATTAAATTAAACCATTTTTAATAACTGGCAGCGCCGGCGAGACAACTATTGAGCTCTAGTTTGTCCAGCCAAAATGCGGAGGCGACGGTGCCACATGGCACGATCTGGTTCGCTGAACCGAAATGCGGTGGCAGCGATCAGCCACGCGTCGCCCGCCAATCATTTGACGCGGTTTACTTAAGAACGTAAACGATGAGTGGTGTCCGTCCAATTAGCCTGGTTCCATCCGACGGCGGAGATCAGATCCAGACATCTGATCTCGTTTAAGAAAGATCAGACGGTGAGGGGTCATTCCCGTAGTTCTGGATTGATGGCCCAGATTCAGTCGGACCAATAATTAAGCGCTAAATCAAATACGCTAGCGGGAAGTACCGCCAAATGGCTAGATCTGGACCATTGATCGAGCGATCAATGGTCCATAAAATGTACATTTGTAGGAGGCTATGAGTGATGCCCTAGGATTTGATTTTTCACTCATTCAATCGATACAGTTGATAAAACTTAACGAAATTTTAAACTTATATTACTTAAATGAACAGAAAACGTGGGGAATTTATTCTACAACGAATAATGCACTAAACAAAATGCTAAATTAACCTAAGTGACCTAGGCTAGGTTTAAGAATTTACCACAATTTAATGGATGGTTTTGACCGCTATTGGATTCTCTGAGCTTGTAGACTGTCCACGATTAAGTTCCTAGTTGAATCCACGCTCTGACACACCATGAATCACCTGGAATAAGCCTTGGATGGACTTGAGCTTGAGTTCGTTGGAATCTACTCGCCGGCGAGGTTTGACAGCTGGGTTTTGGTCGGGATGTGAATAAGAGATGGTTGAGAGGTTGAATGAGCAGAGAACTCGGCTGGGGAGGCTTGAGTGGTGAGAGAAGGGCTAGAATCCAATGAGGCACATTAGGGCATTTTCTCCCTATTCAAACGTCCCCAAGTAATTTGGACGGCTAGGATTGACTCACTAGCTACCCAGATAATGACACATGTCTCTGGAACGGTTGGAAAGCTGCCTCAAAGGCTGGACAAGCCTTGCTCCCATTGGGTGGACTTGGGATAAGTGGGGGGGGGACCATTGCCTAAATTACCTAAGCCAGCCATTTGGTGCAGCTTAATTAGGGCTTAATCAGAGAAATAAAGCTAAAGAGGCTTAGGCATGTGATATAGGAAGGGAGTGGGATTTTATAGGGCTTTGACTATGAAAGGGGGTTTTAAGGATGCATTGACTCCCTTGACTAGTCAACTGGTCAATGAGTACTGAGGTGGCAGTGGAAGGATATGTGGAGCATGCTGGATTGAACTTGGAGAGATTTGATGATTAGGATTTAAGGTTTGAAAGCAAGCAAGGGAGCTTGTGCTAGTTTAACCAAGTTTATAAATGTTGACTTATTCAAAATGACCATGACTTGGTTCATGGTGTATCTGGCAAGATTCAGGGAATCAAAAGAAATGATTTGAAAGCTTGATAGGGATTTGATCAAATGCTAGTGGCGGTTTTGATCTAAACACACAAGTTTGACCAAAATCAAAATGTTGACTTAGCCAAATTGATTTGGGTTTGATTTATCTATGGTTAAGACATGGTTAAGCCATGAATAAGAGTTGATTTGAAGCTTGAAAGGGGTCAAATGGGTTGAATGGGTTAAAATGACACATTTAAAGTCTTAAGGGGGACTTAGGTCAACCTATGTTGACTAGGTCAACCAGGTTGACACAGGAAGTGAGTGTGGACCTCCGAAAGAGCACCTCACGAACGGGTCGATTGGAAGGGACAGATTGGATCGTGCATACGACTAACCATTGAGGATAGAGGCTGTCGCCAACACACCTCGATGGATAGTAATATACATGACCTAATCACGGGTTTCCCCCATTCGATACAACAGTTCAAATGGGGTTTAGTAGATGTGGGACCGAGTTTCCCACGGGCGCAAGCCCCCGTGGTTAATTACATCCAGGCTGGAGCCTGAGAAAACTCTCGATTAAGGATTATACATTATCCTCTCCTAAAGTGGGATTGGCACATGGGTATAGACTAGGAAATCCTATCCAAAAGGAAGAAAGGTCCGAAGGGATGAATAAACATGCGTGGTTTATACCAGCATTCGGAGGCTCTAGGGTACTAAAGAGAAACTAGGGAAAATAAAAGTTAAGACATCCAATCACATGCGTGAGAGAAGGTTGGAGGTGGCGTCATCCTGTGACGCCGATAAGTAGGATTTATAGTCCCTGAAAGGAAGGGACCTACCTATTATTTAAGGCATACTACGAGACAGAATGTAGTAGCCTCAAATCCTAAATCTACATTGGGCTAAGTGCTCTACGAAACACTAAGACCCGTGTCCTAGCTAATGCAGTGCAAAACCTAGACTTATCCCGTCCTGGAATAGGGGAGCCAGCTAACCACCTAATTGATTCAAAAACCATGCTATCAAGTCATTTATGAAAGATGGGTTGATGGGACAGTTATTTGGAAATAAGACCGACATCTAGAGAATTTCCTAAGTAGTCCTGGACTTATGTGGGTCAGATGCTCCTAGCTAATGCAATTAAATCTTATTTAGTCGGTTACTAATGTAATGCATGTTAGTTGAATTGTCAGCTCATGAATGCTATAGAATTTTTAAAAACAGGCTTATAGAAAATAATTTTTTTTTTGAAAAGACTGGATCTCACTAGGTCTGGCACTTCATCCTCATAGGCCAAATTATCCGGACTCTACCCGCATGCAGGGAGATGTCTTATAACAAGGAAAGAAAGATGCAGTAATATGCATGCGACCCCGGACGAATCTGGCAGTTCCCTAAATTCGTTAAGTTTCTATATTATTTAAACTTAAATTTTTTAGAAATTAGTTATGAGTATAAAACATTTTATAGTCCTTAGAAGAGCCTATCGGGTTCCAGGCGAAAATAAAATCGACATACAAGAAAAGAAATCTAAGAAAAGCAGGCAATTTCTACTGTGCAATCAGGTAAAACACATCAATATAAATTCAGAATAATCAACTAAATGGCCATTGGCAAATTTCTCTTATTACAACCCAGATATGCAGAAAGTAAAGTGGCCGGGCACCACTGCCAACAACCCGAATATTGAAGCCTATGACAGACGCCAACAACTTTGAGTGGGATATTGGGTCTTCAAGTCTTCAGTCTTCTTTGGATAACTCTTCCTTGAACTACTTGGAACTCTCCTCCTTGGACTCCTTGGAAATCTCCTCCTCGGACTTCGTGGCTTGAATATCCAAACGAAGAGACAATTCCCCCTTTAGAGGGGGTATTGCCTTTTCTCTTTGGATATCTAAAGCCATCCAACCCGATCTCCCAAATGGAAAACGACTCTCCCCAATGAGGATGCCTTCTTCTTTTGAGGTTCGGGTTGGATAATAATATCCACACTCAGAGTTGTTTTCACAACTCTCACCAATATTACAAATTTTATATTAAATAGAAAGCAAAAAATTCTATAGCCCCTGCAAGGTTATCCTAATAAAAATCATCCCAAGCAGTTTATATGAAAATGAAAGTGCTAACACCATTGACCTTGCGCCAAGCCATGCTCTTAATTATGAGGGCTAAGAAGCTCCATCTGTAAAGTTATAATTATTTATTTAGCCCTCATTTATTTATGGGGGCTAACCAAGCACCTGTATAAGACAATATTAGAAATTATGATATTGCCCCCCCCTTTTATCAGCTTGAGCATGACCACCTGCACGGAAGAACAGAATATATATATATATATATATATATGGCGCTCCTAACCTAGGGGTAAATCTAGAGCTCACATCCAGAGTGCAGAAAAAGTAAGCAAACACACCAATCATTTTTCAAACAGCATGTAGTGAAAACCACGGAAAGCTCCGGCACACAGCAGAAAAAGTAAAACCCAGCGGCCTAACCTAGATCTAGAAGTAGTGCCCTATCAAATAATTCTATGTGTGTGTAAGGCTAGTGTGGTTTGGATAGATCCTAAGTGGGGTAACAAGTTAAAATTGTCTAAAGTTCAGGTATGTTATAGGCTAGAAAAGGAAATTTTTGTTGAAATTCAAATATTAGTGAATTAGGGTGCATTTTAATTATGTTAATTTGTTGATCAGTTTTAAGAACTTAGGATAATGATATTTAAAGTTCAAGTGATATTTGCCAATTTTAGAAAGTTCTCGATCCTCCTAGAAACTAGACTAAGGGTCCAAAAAATCACTATGGAAAAAAGGCTATATATGGATCTCCTATCACCTTAAAAAAATACTAGACCTTAATACGAGTAGTTAGATAGATAGTAGGCTGAAATCGGAGTTTTCTAGGCAAAGTTACTAATTTTCAAAGTTTTGGGCCCTACGGTTGATCAAAACGTTGACTTTCTAATCTAGGAAATTTTCTAGAAATCTAAGATTTTTAATAAATGTTAGGCCCTAATTGGAGTCTAATTCAAGTGAGTTTACCTAATTTGGAATTTTCTACAATTAGTTATGGATTTTCTAAAGATCGGGGTATTTAAGGGAATTTCTAAATTTCCTAATAAATGACCTTTTTTATTGTTTTGATCCAAATCAAATCTAAACAGATTGGTATCAACCCCAAAGGTCAGGAATGACCTAGAATAGTGTTCCCAAGCGTTTGGAGAAAATTTTGAATTTTTAATAATTTTTAATGAATTATTAGGGGCAAAATTGTAAATTCTTCCTATGATCAAATTAGGGGTCAACCTAAATTCAAACTAGGGAGCCCTATTTATCTAAGGTCAAGAGTTAAATTTTGGTCAGTTTGAGGTATTATGGGTAATTGTTTGACCTAAAATGTATTTATTGTAATTTTTGGAAGGTCTCGGGGCCTTATTTTGCGGGTTAATTAGGGTTGGTTAATTAAGGGGGCTAAAGACTCCTAAGAAAATTCTAGAAAATTCTGGGATGTTTCAGATGTCACTAAGTTTAAGTGTTAAAGTTTTCATGTCATTTCGGGTTCTATCCTAGCCCCTAGAAAATTTCTAAGTTTGGTTGACAAGTCCTTAATTTTTTGTCCTCAAGGTGTCACTACGTTATATGGGTTTAAATTGTGTTTTGAACTAACCCTCAAGATAATAATACATGGAAAATATATAAAAATAGTAAACACGCCATGTCCTTAGATCTAGGAGAACCTAAACTAAATGCTCGTGGTGCAATCTACGCATGCAAGCTACGAACAACAAGAAAATGAAAATACCTAATGAAGGGATTAGCGAATGGTTGGGACTCAACCATCCACTAATCCACTCTCCCAGGATTTTCCCTTCATGCATAGAATCCATGCCTAAAATTTCATGAAATAGCGGATCTCTCGAAATTAGGAATTTAATAACATGAGTAATTTCACAAATACTCAAAATAATTGTAAATATATATATAATCTTTGAAAAATAATTTAATTTTAAAAATAGGTCAATTCATATCTACATAAATATAGGGGAGACCCACTGACAACTCAATCGAGGTTTCAAAATAGTTTGAAAATAATTTGTAATTTAAAAATAATTATGATAGTAATTACTTAAATAATAGAAAAAAAAGCCTAAATAACCATATAAGACAGAAGTCTGCCAAATCAGTAAAAATCAGTGATTGAAAATAATTTAAAAAAAAAAATTAGGTATTTGTTTTGAAAAATTCAAGGGGTTATACGTCAAAATCAGATTTAAAACGAAAAAGATATGATTTTTACAAGTTTAAATACGATAAAAGAATATTTTAAAATAGTATCATTTTACTGTTTTCAAAATAACTGCAAATATACTTAATATTTTTAAACAAGAATGGTCTCAAACGAACAAAATAAGATGCTGTGCATGAGAATTCGACTTAAAACAAGAAAGTTACGCATTTTCGAAGTTTAAATATGATAATATAATATTTTTAAAATAGTGCTCTTTTGTTGTTTTCAAAATAACTGCATGTATACCTAATATTTTGAAACAAATATGATCCTAAATCGTGCAGAATTCAAATACAATCAAAATAAGGTATTGTGCGTCGAAAATGAATTTAAAATGAGAAATGTATGAATTTTTAAAGTTTAAAGTAATAAAGGGATTTAAAAATAATTTAAAATAGCAAGAATTTAAAAATAATTATTAAAATAAAATAAAATAAAAAAAAAGATTTTTTTTAATGAAGAAAAGAAAAAAGAAAAAAAATTTCATTCTCTTGATCGAGACATCTAAATTTAATTAAATTTTAAACATAGATTAGTATCATGAAGAGAAAGCATGGGGTGATATTTGAAAGATCTAAAAAGCACTTATAAAAAAAATTATATAGATTTAAGTGTAGTGACCTAGATCTAAAGTTTTGAGGAATCTCACCATTGGATCTTCAAGTTCTTTGTACAGTTGAGCTTGTAGATTATCCTCGTATATTTCTCTAGTTGAAATCACGATCAAACAAGCTCTGGATCAGCCGGATCGAGGCCTTGGATGGATCTAGCCTTGATCTCGTCGTAGGATCACCGCCGACGGAGTTTGACCGGTTGATTTGAGTGAAAAAATGTGAGAGAAGTTCGAAGAGCTCTCACACCAACAAGTTTGGGTTGAGAGTGGCTAGGGAGAGAATAGAAGGCCACCCCTCTCATGAAGCCCCAAAAAAGTATTTAAATGATCAAGATCTTAGATCTATGGCTAGGATTCATCCTAAGGCTAATTAGAAGGGAATTGAGATGATTTAGCCGTTGATTTGATTGCTTGATTTAAGAATAAATTTAAGCTCAAAACAAACATATTAAATTAAAATCAAGCTCAAAATTAGATCTGATTTGGGTCAATTTAGAATTCAACTTGATTTGCTCAAATTAACCCAATTAAATTTAAATAAAATGACGACTCAAATCATAACAAACTCGACGTGATCAAGACGAACTAATTGAGTTTAATCAAATCCGATCGAGCCTAATTCAACTCTACTCGAGCTGATTCGTGCTTGAATTGAACTTGATGGGGCTTGATTAAATCAATCAAATGCCCTCAATGACACTCGAACTAAAATCGAGGTCAACAAACGAACCCCCAACAGGAGCAGCGAACAACTAGTGAACCGCTCGTGTTGGCGTTGACCGACCATGCCATAGAAAGTAGAGCGAAAAACATGAGTGAAGGAATGTCGGGAGGATGGTAGAAAAGGTATGAGATTCTTCTCCTGGCCTTGCCCTATAGTGGGGGCAGAGCCTAGGAAAGAAGAGAAAGCAGTAGTGCACAAGTCAAGAATCACCAAAATGGTAAACTGGTAGTAGGGTCTTCTCCTGGCCTTAACAAGGGTAGAGCCAAAGATAGAACCATCGAAAAAGATCACCTAAAAAAAGGTGAAAACAAGGTAGAGATCACCACAAGGGTGAAAAGGCAAAGAAATTCTCCCATAGCCTTGCCCTATAGTGAGGGCAGGGCCAAAGAGAGAATCAAGGGTAAAGATCGCCTAAAGGGTGAAAAAGGTAGAGATATTCTCCTCTGACCTTACCTTGTAGTAGGGACAGAGCCAAGAGAAGAACCAAAAGTAAAGTAGCAAAAGCATACCAACTATCTGTCTGACTATATCGAATCAGCAGAATAGAAGGTGAAAGGGTCCCATATCCCTCTGCATATCTCATAGCAGTGGATTGGGGTGACTCAGTATCTACCTGACCAAGTCAAGTCAGCAAAGAAAGGAGTCACGAAACCTTGTGTGTGCCTAATCAAAACCAGACACTCAGAGGAAAAGGGTGGCGAGGAGTTCCTGGTAGGTGCTCTGTCAGACCCTCTCTACCAAGCAAGTCGATGTCCACTCGGCGCATATGCCTGCAGTAGGACAAAAGAAAAAGAAAACCTCTGCCCGGTGGATGTGCCTGCACAGGGTCTCTATTTGGTGTGTATGCCAAAAGAAGTGTAACAGAAGAACACTCAACATAGTCATCTGGCACATATGCCAGCAATGATGTAGAGAGGAAAGAGTCACCTCTGCTCGGTGCATGTGCCTGCAGCAGAGTCCCTACCCGGTGCATATGCCTGTGGTAGGATAAAGAAAAAGCACTCAACAGAATCATCCGGCGCATATGCCTGCAATGATATGAGGAGAAAAAAGTGTTGAGGAAAGCCTCCCAGGGACTCTATCGGGCTCTCTCAACTAGCAAAAAAAAAACTAATGTCCACCAGGCGCATATGCCTGCACTAAGATAGAAGGGAAAGAAAGGTCACCTCCGCCCGGTGTATGTGCCTGTGGCAGAGTCTCTACTTAGCTCATATGCCTACAGTAGAATAAAGACAAAACACTCAACACAATCATCTGGCGCATATGCCAGCAATGATGTGGAGAGGAAAGGGTGGTGAGGAATGCCTCCCAGGGACTCTGTCGGGCTCTCTCAACTAGAAACCTAATATCCACCCGGCGCATATGCCGGCACTAGGATAAAAGGTAACGAAAGGTCACCTCTACCCGGTGTATGTGCCTGTGGCAGAGTCTCTACTTGGCGCATATGTCTTCAGTAGAATAAAGATAAAACACTAAACACAATCATCTGGCGCATATGCCAGCGATGATGTGAAGAGGAAAGGGAGGTGAGGAATGCCTCCCAGGAACTCTGTCGGGCTCTCTCAACTAGAAACTTAATATCCACCCGGCGCATATGCCGGCACTAGGATAAAAGGTAACGAAAGGTCACATCTGCCCGGTGTATGTGCCTATGGCAGAGTCTGTACTTGGCGCATATGCCTTCAGTAGAATAAAGAAAAAACACTCAACACAATCATCTGGCGCATATGCCAGCAATGATGTGAAGAGGAAAGAGTGGTGTGGAATGCCTCCCAGGGACTCTGTCGGGCTCTCTCAAATAGATAAGTAAAACCAACTATCCAGCTATTAGTATCAAAACAGCAGGGTAGAAGGCACAGGTCATCTCATCATCGACCTGACACAGATCAGTGTAGGGATATGAGGAAGAAAGGAAATGTACCTGTAAAAATTTTAAGGGTAGAGTTACTTAAGAAATCTCAAGCTAGCGCTCTGGTAACCACATGGTAGAGGACAAATCGTCGTGGTCATGAGTATCCAAATACCGTCGAGATCTCTTAAAGAGCCCTAACCTTACGCAAAAGGGGAGGAAGACATCAGAACGACGTCTCCCAAACAAAGCTGGAAGAGATACACCCTCAGTGGAGGGCGCAAAGGGGTAATCTCATTCCAAATGAGCAAAAAGAACTGAGTAGCGAGGGGGCACCTCTATTATGAAAGGTAGGACTAAGCCTAGTAACAAAAACAATCCTCAAAGAGGATACAGTGGTAAACCCATACTAATTGATGGGACCCTGTAAGAAGTGGAAAGAGTATCAAAACCTCCAAAGGACCTCTCCCGCAGCTAGTAGTCGGGTCACATTGTGGAAATAAGTGGTAAAAGTACCTGAAAGAGCTGACTCTCTACTAGAGAATCAAAGCTAAAGGAAAAGGTGACAACAACATCTAAGATATGATGGTTCGTATCACCTGGCAGGAGAAAAAGAGTCAGAGTAGTTAGAGAACACCCTTTCCAATAAGGGCAACAACTCTAAGTAGGTAAAATCTCATAGTGGTAACACCCACACAAACTCAACTCATTCATAAGACTAATCCGGCGATTGAGCCTAGTATATAAATGGTAGGATATGTCATGAAAAGGAGTAGGAGAACTGATCTTCTACTGGAAGATCAAAGTTCTCAAAGTAGTGATGTCAATATCCGAGGCAAGGTATACTACATCACTACAAGGAAATCAACTCTATGTAGTAAGGGGACACATTCACTACCTGAGAATAGTAATCATAAATAGGATTGATAAAACATCAAGAGAGTCACAGTGGAAACACCTACCTCTATTTGGGTAGGACCCTGTGAGAGGTGAAAACAACCCAACAACATTCATAGGGATACTCTAGCAGCTAAGAGTAGGGTACGAATGCTGAAGTAAGTGAGTAAAGAAGCTAAGGAGTCGATCATCCAATAGAAAATCGGAGCTCCTAAAACTTTGTTGCTAACACCTGAGAACAGGGGTACTACACCACAGCTAAGAAAAATAACTCTGAGGTTCCAGGGGAGCACACCTGACACCTAGTCCGGTAATCATGAGTGAGATCTATGATTATCATAAGACCATAGTGGTAACACCTACCCTAATCAGGTAGGACACTGTGCGAAGTGAAGGTAACACTGCCACATTCATAGGACTACTCTGGCAACTCATAGTAGTTCATGAATGGGAGGTAGACTGCCAAAAGAGGGAAGCATGGGGCGATCTCTTCTCAGAAAGACCTAAGCCCAAAAAGTAGTGATGGTTACATCTCAAAACATAATGTACTACATCACTAACAAAGGAATGCATTTAAAATCATATAAATTACTCGACCAACTAAGTGGGAACTCAACCTTGAAGAGATCGTCAAAGTACTCTCAAGGGAGGAGAAAGAGAAATTTTTTGGGAATTTGAGCTCTTAGAGAGTTTTACAGGGTTCCTCCTATGACAAGGGCTACCAGTTTTGCTCTACTAAGAGCTTCCCTCTTTTTATCACATGTATGCACTTTTTTTTTTTTTGAATAATTTTGGTAACCCAAATCATGTTCGCCACATGAACAGAACTGAGAAATGTGTGCTTTTGGAGAGTTTTACCGGGTTCCTCCTGTAACAAGGGTAATCGGTTTTGCTGTACTAAGAGCTCCCCTCCTTTATCACACATTAATTTTTAAATTGAGGGAAGTGGATGGTTTTGATAACCCAGACTGCATTCATCTCTTGTGAATGAACTGGGGAGCACAATCATATAAAAATTGATGTACAACTGAAATCAACATCAGGATAAAGGATCAACACTACCGTATTTGACTAACACGGGATGGTATGGACCCTGTATCCTATCCCAAAAAGAGTCTAACCCAATGACTCTAATATTCTTGATCACATTCAACTCATATGAATGGACTAGAGGCTACATCTATCAGATCAGGACTGATAGGAAAAAGAAACTCAACTAGGGATAGTTGATCTCCATCACCATACCTGACTGTCATGGGGTGGTGTGGACCCAGTATCACTAGACTCGAACTATTGGTTTTGATATTCCAGACCACACCTGGGGCGGCAGGTTAAACTGGGGGACTAAGCCCTACGAAGGGGAGAACAAACTAAAAATTCCATGCGATAGCACCAACGTGATTGGTGGACACAGACAAAAGTACAAAACATCCCTACGGCATATTAGCGTATCACCTCTAAAGATAGCCTCATACTCTTCTAAGCGACGTCGCGTGGTAGAGGGCAAATCGTCATGGCCATGCAGACTGCTGAAAAGTAAGAGGAATTCTTTTAGGAGCTACATATACAGAGGGATATGTATAGGCGGTAGGGAGGCTCCCCTGTGAAGTACTAGACTCAGGCATAGTACTTTTTCAAGTACTGCCCGTAGATGAAAGGCATTAGGTGAACGCCATTTACATCAGCAAGTAGGTAGGCACCACCTTCATAAACTTTCTCTACAGCGAAGAGGCCTTCCCAAACAGGCTCAAACTTACCACCTCGCCGACGGTGCGAGATGATAGGCCTACGTAAAATAAGAACTAACTCGCCTACCCGGAAGGCACGGGGTCTAACAAGGCGCTCGTAGTGCCGTGTCATTCGGGACTGGCATAGCTTAAGGCATTGATAAGATCTTAAGCGAAGCTCATCTAAACCATCAAGCTCTTCCAACCTCAGTCGGGCATTATCTTCCTCAGATAGATTGTAAATAACTGCAACACGCAGTGAGGGGAGCTCGACCTCCAGTGGGAGGACTGTTTCAGTCCCAAAAGCTAAAGTATATGGGGTGGACTGGGTAGGAATACGGTAGGTAGTCCTATATGCCCATAATGCTTCAGGTAACTTATCATGCCATTCTCTTTTGTTTGCAGCAAGGATTTTCCTTATCAGTTGCACAAGAGTCTTATTAAATGTCTCTGCCAAGCCATTGGCTTTAGGGTAGTAAATTGATGAGTATCGCCAATTAATGTTATGGCGGCGGACAAATCTAGCAATTTTGGTGCTTCTGAAAGACGGGTCGTTATCTAAGATTATACGGCGCGGAATACCAAAGCGATAAACAATGTTATCGTGAAATAAATGCATCACATCTTATGATTTAACTTCCTTAAGTGGGACAGCCTCTGCCCACTTAGAGAAGTAATCAGTGGCGGCTAAAATAAACCTATAACCCTTAGAGGAATGAGGGTCTATAGGACCCACCACATCCGTGCCCCAGCCCTCAAATGGCCAAGAAGAAATAGTAGGGTGCAACGGATTAGGGGGTTGGTGAATCACCGTGCCATGAATCTGGCACTGGTGGCATCTCTTAGCGTGCTCCATGCAATCGTGGATCATAATCGGCCAGTAGTAGCCAAGGCGTTTAATTATGCCTTTCATTTTTGGTCCAGATTGATGGGCACCACAAAGCCCTTCATGTATCTCGCTCATGACTCGACTAGCCTCTTCTTTACTTAAACATCTTAACCACATTTGGTCAAAAGAGCATCGATACATAGTTTCATTTACATAGGCGAATGATAAGGCTCTCTTTCTAATTTGAGCAGCGAGGGACTTATCATCTGGAAGCCTACCATATTTTAAATACTCTATGAAGGGTTCTCTCCAATCTGACTCCTCATCCACAGCAAACACTGCAAGGGTCTGATTGGGAGTAGACAAGTCCGTGGGGCACAGAGCTTGACGATACTGGACAATAATAGACACTGGGTTTCCAATAGAGTCAGCTAATTCTTTTGCTAACTTGGCCAATGCATCTGCTTTTCCATTTTCAGATCTAGGGACCTTGGCCAAAGTTACTTCTGGTATTAAACTCAGGAACTCCATTACTTTATTATGATATGGAATGAGCTCAGGCTTAAGCACTTTGTAGACTCCAACTACTTGATTGATTATCAATTGGGAGTCTCCAAAGATCTTCACCCGTGTAAGACTCATCTGAATGGCCAACTCTAACCCCAAAATCAGAGCTTCGTACTCAGCTTCATTATTAGTATGAGGTTTTGATAAGCTATAGGAGTATCGTATAGTATGACCCTCAGGAGACACAAATCAGGCTAATCCCACCCTAACTATAGAAGTTTCATCTGGACTTAAGGTTTTAACGGATGACGCACCTTCAAAGTAAAACTCCCAAGTAGGGGACTCCTGTTCATCCACACTCATGAATAATTCATCAGGTAGATCATCATTGAGTGGTGAATCAGCAGGGATCGGGTGATCGGCCAGAAAGTCAGCTAGAGCCTCTCCTTTGACGGCCCGCTGGGGAACAAAAGTAATATCAAATTGCAGTAGTATCATAGACCATCGTGCTAGTCGACCTGAAAGGGTCGGACGGGTCATTAAGTACTGCAATGGGTTGACTCGAGAGATCAGATTGATCTTATGTGATAGCATATAATGCCTAAGCTTCTGTACCGTGAATATCAAGGCTAAGCATTATTTTTCTATCGCTGGGTACTTAAGCTCTGTAGGTATCAGTCGCGTGCTGAGGTACTACAAGGCATTCTCCTTTCCTTCCTCATTCTCTTGAGCTAACAGTGCACCTAGAGACTCTTCCAGGGCCGTAGTGTAGAGAATCAACGACCTACCTGGGATAGGTGCAGCTAAAACAGAGGGGTTCATCAAGTATCGCTTTATAGTCTCAAAGGCTTCATAACAACACTTATCCCAATGTAATCGGGCATCCTTCTTCAATAGTATAGAGAAAGGATGACACCTACCATAAAGATTGGAGATAAATCTCCGCAAGAAAGCTAGTTTATCCTGAAAGGACCTCAACTGGGTAAGACTCTTAGGGGGTTTTAAATCTACTATAGCCTTGATCATAGAGGGATCTATCTCAATGCCACGGTAATGAACTATAAACCCCAAGAACTTTCCTGCACTAACTCCAAATGCACATTTTAAAGGATTCATCTTTAAATCAAACTTGCGTAGACATTCAAAAATGATTCGCAGATCTCTGAGGTGATCTTCGCAGACCTTGCTTTTGACGACCAAATCATCCACATAGCATTCAACTTGCTCATGTATCATCTCATCGAAGATGACAGTCATGGCACATTGATAGGTGGCCCCGGCGTTCTTGAGACCGAAGGGCATCACCTTGTAACAAAAGACACCTATAGGTGTCCGGAAAGCAGTAAACTTCTCATCCTCGGGGTCCATCTTTTTGTAACCAGATGAACCATCCATGAATGAGAAGATGCTATGGGATAATGCTATTTCCACCATAAGCTCGAGAATGGGGAAAGGAAAATTATCCTTAGGACATGCCTTGTTCAAATCACGGAAGTCGATACAGACTCGTATCTGTCCGCTCTTCTTTTGGACTGGAAATATGTTGACAAGCCAAGTGGGGTACTTCTCTTCCCTAATGAAACCAGCTTCTATAAGCTTCTTGATTTCAACGATCACCTGTTGTTCAATTTCCAACATCATCCTACGAGGTTCTTGTTTAACAGGGACTGCATCGGGCTTAATGGCTAACTTATGGACTGCTATCTCTGGATTTAGACCAGGCATCTCGGTGTAATTCCAGGCAAAATAGTCTCTAAACTCTGATAGTAACTTGATGTATTCTTGAGCCTCTAAATCAGTTAGTAGGGCACTATGAAAAATAGGCAGTTCGTCCATGGCTGAAGTGGCGCCATCTTCAAACTCCTATGGAGCATCAAGTATTCTATCATCACCATTATTCAGGTCTTCTTCGTCGGCAAGAGAAACAACCGGATAAGCATGGGAAATGACACGAATGTTGGCATCACTGGACTGATTTGACCCCATATAACCTACGCCTCCTAGACCTTGGGGGAAATCGATCCGCCAGACTCGGGCCTGCTGTAGAGCTTCTTCGTCGGGCCAAGTGGAACGAACGAGACCCCACTCAACAAAGCTCTCTACAGTAGGTGAAAAGTAACGAGGGGCACTCCTGACCCCTATATCCATAGCGGTCTCCTCTAGATCCTGTCTCATAGGACCCAGTGGTACACCTATACTACAGGGTATAGAGGGACATTCCCTAGGTCGGGCTGGCCTAAATGTATCATACAAGTGAGGTATGGAGTTGTGACTACCCCATATTAGGCTATCATCATCAACTACAGGAGTGTTAAAAGTTCTCTAACTGGAATACCCAATCCCTATCTTGCGTATCTGATCGGGGGAAGGTTGTCTGGTAGTAGTCTGACGTCGGAAGTCCTCTTCCTCGTCTGAGCTAATATCAATAACCAATCCACCTTCAGGTATCAAGTGGCTAAGAAAAGTAGGCCGTAAATCATAACCAGCGGAATAGGGAGATGGTGAAGTAACTAGACGCTGAAGGATATCGATCATTTCATCATCAGAAGGGTCGGACTCTACAGTCAAATAAGAAGTGTAAAGGTTAGAGGGAGGAGGTGTGCGAGTGTCGTGGTTCTGTGGCTCGCGGATCGCAACTCTACCTCTCCCTCAACCTCTACCTCTCCTACCTCTACTAGGGGGAACATCGTGCCTCATTGCAAACTGAGAGGGGTCTCCATCAGAATGGGCAGTGGGAACACCTGGCTCGATACCAACCTGTGATGAACCCTGTATTGACGATTATATAGGACCCTGTGCAGGTGGATGCGTAGGACCCTTCACAACAGTATCAGGTATCACTGGGGACTGAGCAGGTGGAGCTCTACGAGTCTTCCGAGGTACATAGTACTCGGCGTCGTCGTACATAGAGATCTCATGCACGGAGAAGAGCTGGGTATTTCTAGGAATGGTATACTCAACATCATTCCTCAGAAACTTCATACATTGGTGCAAGGTAGAGGACACCATTTCATACTCATGGATCCAAGACATTCCTAAGAGAGCCTTATATGAAGTATCATCCTCAATCACATGAAACTTTGCCTCAGTTAGAAAATTTCCAAATTTCAGAGGCAGGGTGATAGACCCTAGAGCTCGCTGACCTTGGTCATTGAAGCCTTTCAACATGATCTTGTTAGAAGTAAGCTTCAAATGACCTAGGGAGAGTCTCTTCAAAGTTTTATGGGTTAGTATGTTTACTGAAGCCCCTTGGTCTATAAGGATCCTGTTCAACTCATAACCATTGACTTCAGCAGTGACATACAAGGGACGATTGTGCTCAATAGTCCCTAAAAGGAGGTTACGACTAGAGAAGGTGATGCATGGCGTATTGTACAAATGCCATGCCTCATCATCGGGGTCGGAAGTAAAGAATGCTTGATAGGTCTCTGGTTCAAGCAAGGCCTTTACCAGTGTCTCTCTCAAGTCAGGTGACAACATCAAAGCGTCATAGACACTAAGAAGGGAAGGAATTTTCCTTAGATGAGCCAACACATTGTAATCAACTTCCAGCTGAGGGCCTTTCCCTTTCTCCTTAGGCTGCTCCTGGGAGGAAGGGATAGAGTCATCCTGCTGGGTAATGATATTCTTATCTTTTGTATTTTTAGCCAACCTAGGTGGAAGAACCTTCCCTGAACGCAGATGAACTTCCTATATTGAGTCATCCTCAACAAGAGATTCCTCTGGTTTAGTGGTGGTGGCAGGTGTTGGTTCTAAGAAAAGTACTGAGAGTGGGTTCTCGAATTCATCTTCTAAATCCATGTAACATCCACCCTCTGGTATTACAAAGACTGGTTCATCATCATACTCAGACTCAGACTCTTCACTAGAACTATTATAAGAGACATGTAAAGCAGTAAAAGAGTGAGTGCTAGTAGAAGTAGAAGCAATAGAAGTAAAGCTAAAAGCAGTAGGAAAAATAGAAGGAGAAGAACACCAAAAGTAGCCAGAAACACCTTCTTCTATTATTTCTTCATCAAATGAAGGGAGAACAAAGTCTTTCAGCGTAAGTGCCGGAAGGAACCCTGACTTCCCCTCAGAGGTTACAACATATTTTTCTCTTTCATACATTTTCTTATTACATAAAGCAGAAGAAAAAGAAATGTGCTCAGTAGGCACTACAATAGAAAGAGAAGAAGAAGAAGGTACAAGTGCTGGAGTTGTAACTGCAGGGTCAACTGTCGACTTGGCCTGTGGTGGCCTCCTCTCAACTGCCTATGAACTCTGAACTGCATGGTCTATCATCCTCCTGGTCTTCTTGGAGAGCGCTAACTGCCACTCTCTATCAGAACTCTTGGGTAAACTGTCACTACTGCCCTGACTGTCACTCTGGCTGGGACTATGGCTTGGACTGGAAACCATCTGAACTGTCTGAGGACCCTTGGGCTGCACTAGGTCGCTGTCCTGGAGGTGTATCTGTCCTGTGGCCATCAACCTCTCAACCTTGTCCTTGAACACAAAACAATCCTCTAACACATGCCCAATGCATCTGTGGTAAGGGCAATAGAGTGGATGCTCAGTCTGACCCTCCTCCTCTACTCTACTACTGCTGGGAAAGGTAAGTATATTCTTCTTAGTAAGGAATTTAAATATTTTCTTTACACTCTCCCTTTTAAAGGGGTATTCCTTACTAAGCTTCATCATCCTTAGGTCTACGCGAAGGCTGACTCTCAGCCTTAGGAGGGACTGCATCGGGTATGCTGTCCTGTAGGCTAGTAACCTTGGTCAGTAGCTTCTGAAAGGTCCATATGGTGAAACCCTTCAGGTATGGAGCTATGGGACCAATTATGTTCTTCAACAAGATCTCAACTACGTGCTGCTCCTGCAACTGTGGCTCGCACTACAAACTCAGGTTCCTCCATCTAACTATGTAGTCTGTGAGTGACTCTCTAGGCCTCTGTCTGGCAACTACAAACTCCCCAACTGCAACTCTGTGCTCAATACTGACAAACCTCTCAATGAACAACTGCTCCAGCTCTGCAAAAGTCCTGACTGAGTCGTTGGGGAGGTCGGCATAACAAGCAAATGCCACCCCCTCCAAGCTGCTGACGAACAACCTCAACATCAACAGGTCACTCCCTCTTATATTGCAACATATGGCCCGGTACTGAGCCACATGCTGTCTCGGGTTCCCAAACTCGTCGAACACTCTGAACCTAGGAGGGATGAAACCAGGAGGGTAGGGCTCCTGCTCGTACTCTATCGGGTAAGGCCGCCCTCTACTAACTGACTCTCCAGTCTTCCTGGAGGAAATGACCTGCTCTACCTTCTAGGCAATCAGATCCTGAAGCTGACCCACTGACAACTAGGTTGGCTGACTCTGAACAACTGAAGGTGCTGCAGGCACTGCTCTCTGGACCCTGTCCACTCTCAGGGGGTTTAGTGCAACTGGGGGCTCAACTGGCTGATCTCTAGAAGTACTGGCAGCGGCTACACCTGCCACTTGGGGCACCGCCCCCAAGGCTATCAACTGTGCTGTCATGGCTGCCATAGCTCTGGCCATCTCTGCCATCTCTATCTGGAGGTTCAGGACTGTAGCATCTGTATCAACTGATCTAGGGGATCCACCCACCTCGGTCTCTCCCTGCTCATCCTGGTCCTCGGGCTCTCTCTCATCCGAGTGACCACTACGGGTAACTACACAAACCCGGTGTACTGGCACCTCCTCATCGGAATCCACTAGTGTATCATCGTCATCTAAAAAAGCTCATCGCATCGCCTCTATGTATGGGCTCATAGGAGAGGTGATCCTATGAGTGTTAGGGGCTAACTCTCTCTCAATCTGTACTGGCGATCTATTTTGGGGTAGAAACTGGACCATCATCGATTGCCATCGGGACAGCCTCAGACCCGGAAGGAACTGCCAAATCCATCTGACCAACTGCCTCATCTGGCTGCTCTGTCTCTGTCAGTGGCGCTGACTCAACTAACTGAATAGGGTTGACTGGGATGTCCGCCTGTCGACGTCTCCAAACCCATCTGGTACGACGGGGTGCTGCACTAGCGACTGGCTGCTCTGGGGCCACTACCTATGAACTGATCTGAGGCCGGGCAGGCTCCTGCTGCTATCTCCGTCCTCGATGATGCAGGCATCGTCCTACCACAGGAGCAACTGCTAACGGCCTGGCAACTGGAACTGTCTGTACTAGCTGCTGGTGTGTCTGCCCCCTCTGCCAACTGTAAAGTCTCCTTGCAGTCTGTCGTCGTAACTGGAAGGTAGCCCGAGAAATCTGATGGAGTAAGCCCTCCCGACTGACGGGCCCTCTGCCACGAGCTAAGCGGACGATGTTCCGAATCCTCTGAGTGAGGGCTCGGACACCAGCGTCCCTGGGTAACCTAGCTCGGGATAGAGTAATGGCGACAGGAGCCGTCGCTATACGGGCAACATCCTCCTCATCTCCACTATGCGTCAGTGGGGAGAAGCGTTCTCATTGAACTGCCTCTAACTCAGGGGATACCATCACCTCTGGAGTAGGTGCAACAACAACTAGACGTGGCCTCCGATGCCTGGGAGCCACTCTCCTCTGCCTCTGAACTAACTCATCGTGAACAATGGCATCGGCCATCTGCTGACTCTCTATCTCTGATGCAGCTAGACGCAATCTCCTATTCCTATTCCTCCGGGCCCTTCTCTCATGGCCGGAGGTGGAGGTGGAGGGGACATCTGAACCCACTTCTTGGGTGGCAGGGGGAGCAGGAACAACTGGAAGTGCCGGGGTCTGCCCAGCAACCTCAGGGTGAGAAAGCCGGGAAAAAATAGAAACCCGATCAGAAGTGGGCGAAGGCACCTCGGTCTGGGCACCCCTCTTCCCAGTGGAAGCGGAAGGGGGAACCTGAATGCGAGGTACTTCCGCTGGGACAAAGGGAGTAACAACAACAGCATGCTGCCAGCGCTGAGGGGCTGGGGTAACCTGAGCAACAGGAGTGGCAGGCACTGGACGCCTAACCGCAGGATGAACTGGAACCGAATGTGGCCTAGGCACTGGTCGCCTAGCCACAGCATGCACTGGCTGTGCAAGTACAGGAACGGGATGAGTAGGTGCCCGGGCTGTCCGTTGAGTAGCTGGTCTTCCGAAAGGGCGCATGACTGTGCGTCCTCTCCTCTGAGGAGGAGAGAATGCGGCAGCCTCCACCGGGGTCGGCCCGCCAAGAGTGACGAAGGCCGAGTCAGTGAAGGAACTAAAAGTGATTCCTCTCACTGGCGAACTAGCGAGCAGGGACTCAGGGAGAGTCACTCGCACGTCCGAACCGAAAGCAAAGATAATAAAAGGAGCAAAGGAAGCCATGGCACTGCTGCCAAGAAAAGAAAGTGAAAGATTAGAAATCATAAGTGAAAATAAGAAAGGATGAATGATTTGATAAAGATAGATATGAAATGATAAATGACAGAATAGCCCGCTAGGCTGGAAAGAAGTATAGTGGGGAAGAAAACCTCAACTAAGGGGAAGGAACCCTAACTAAGGAAAGACCTTAACTAAGAGTCGGACGGACCTAATCTAAGGAGTACCAATCCCGGAGTACACACCAGAAAGGATAATATAGAATCCAAAGATGGAGAGAGAAACTGGTCCCACCGTGGTCGCTAGAAACCCGTGGACCTCCAAAAGAGCACCGCGCGAATGGGTCGATTAGAAGGGACAGATTGGATCGTGCATACGACTAACCATTGAGGATAGAGGCTGTCGTCAACCCACCTCAATGGATAGTAATATACACGACCTAATCACGGGTTTCCCTCATTCGATACAACAGTTCGAATGGGGTTTAGTAGATGTGGGACCGAGTTTCCCACGGGCGCAAGCCCCCGTGGTTAATTACATCCAGGCTGGAGCCTGAGAAAACTCTCGATTAATGATTATACATTATCCTCTCCTAAAGTGGGATTGGCACATGGGTATAGACTAGGAAATCATATCCAAAAAGAAGAAAGGTCCGAAGGGATGAATAAACATGCGTGGTTCATACCAGCATTCGGAGGCTCTAGGGTACTAAAGAGAAACTGGGAAAAATAAAAGTCAAGACATCCAATCACATACGTAAGACAAGGATGGAGGTGGCGTCATCCTGTGACGCGGATAAGTAGGATTTATAGTCCCTGAAAGGAAGGGACCTACCTACTATTTAAGGCATACTACGAGACTGAATGTAGTAGCCTCGAATCCTAAATCTAGATTGGGCTTAGTGCTCTACGAAACACTAAGACCCGTGTCCTAGCTAATGCAGTGCAAAACCTGGACTTATCCCGGCCTGGATTAGGGGAGCCAGCTAACCAACTAATCAATTCTAAAACTATGCTATCAAGCCATTTATGAAAGATGGGTGGATGGGACAGTTATTTCGAAATATGACCGACATCTAGAGAATTTCCTAAGTGGTCCTGGACTTAAGTGGGTCAGATGCTCCTAGCTAATGCAATTAAATCTTATTTAGTTGGTTACTAATGCAATGCATGTTAGTTGAATTGTCAGCTCATGAATGCTATAAAATTTTAAAAATAGGCTTATAGAAAATAATTTTTTTTTAAAAGACTGGGTCTCCCTAGGTCTGGCACTTCATCCTCATAGGCCAGATTATCCGGACTCTACCCGCAGGCAGGGAGATGTCTTATAGCAAGGAAAGAAGATAATTTTCTGAAAAAATTAAGTTTTAAATTAACATAGAAACTTTAACCGAAATTTTAGGAAAAACTGGCCGGAATCGTCCAGGGTCGCATGTAGCATAATAAGCTGCGCTT
>NW_021318920.1:285389-350880 GCF_001605985.2 Dendrobium catenatum
ATGTTTAATCGGATTTTTGATGTATAACCCCTTGAATGTTTCAAAACATATACCTACTTTATTTTAAAATTATTTTCAATCACTGATTTTACTGATTTGGCAGATTTCTGTCTTATATGGTTATTTAAGCTTTTTTTCTATTATTTAAGTAATTACTATCATAAATTATTTAAATTTTAAATTATTTTCAAACTATTTTGAAACCTAGATTGGGTTGTCAGTGGGTCTCCCCTATATTTATGTAGATATGAATTAAACCTATTTTTAAAATTAAATATTTTTCAAAGATTATATATATATTTACAATTATTTGAGTATTTGTGAAATTACTCATGTTATTAAATTCCTAATTCTGGTAGATCCTCTATTCATGAAATTTTAGCATGGATTCTATGCATGAAGGGCAAATCATGGGAGAGTGGATTAGTGGATGGTTGAGTCCCAACCATCGCTAATCCCTTCATTAGGTATTTTCATTTTCTTGTTGTTCGTAGCTTGCATGCGTAGGTTGCACCACGAGCACTTAGTTTAGGCTCTCCTAGATCTAAGACATGGCGTGTTTACTGCTTTTATATATTCCCATGCATTTTACCTTGAGGTTAGTTCAAAACACAATTTAATCCCATATAACGTTAGTGACACCTTAAGGACAAAAAATTAAGGACTTGTTCTAGCAAACTTAGAAATTTTCTAGGGCTAGGATAGACCCCAAAATGACATGAAAACTTCAAAACTTAAACTTAGTGACATCTCATGTTGCAAACTATTTTCATGGCTTATGTTTTGATGATTGACAAACACTATCTCTCATGGACTACTTGTTGCTTCTAACTTTTCAGGAATAGAAAAAGATATGATTTTTACAAGTTTAAATACGATAAAAGAATATTTTAAAATAGTATCATTTTACTGTTTTCAAAATAACTGCAAATATACTTAATATTTTTAAACAAGAATGGTCTCAAACGAACAAAATAAGATGCTGTGCATGAGAATTCGACTTAAAACAAGAAAGTTACGCATTTTCGAAGTTTAAATATGATAATATAATATTTTTAAAATAGTGCTCTTTTACTGTTTTCAAAATAACTACATGTATACCTAATATTTTGAAACAAATATGATCCTAAATCGTGCAGAATTCAAATACAATCAAAATAAGATATTGTGCGTCGAAAATGGATTTAAAATGAGAAATGTATGAATTTTTAAAGTTTAAAGTAATAAAGGGATTTAAAAATAATTTAAAATAGTAAGAATTTAAAAATAATTATTGAAATAAAATAAAATAATATTTTATGAAAGTAATTAAGGGATGTTTGAATTTTAAAATTCAAAATTCATGGAGGGAATTAAGAATTTCAAATTCAAAATTCATGGAGGAAATTAAGGAGGCTTTAATGCTTCTTAATTTTAGAGGTTGGATTTAGAATGAATTAAGTCATCATAATTAATTCAAAATCCAATGGAGGGAAAATTTAAAAACTTTCAAAAAAAATAGATTTTATAATTTATGAAAGAATTTTAATTTCAAATTTGTTGAAATTTAAATTCAAAGACAAACTAAATTATGACAATCCAAAATTAGGAATTACTTAAAATAATAATAATATTAAACATAATGAGTATAATTTTTAAATAAATAATGATAATAATAATACAAAAAAAGATTTTTTTTTAAATGAAGAAAAGAAAAAAGAAAAAAAACTTCATTCTCTCGATCGAGACATCTAAATTTATATAAATTTTAAACATAGATTAGTATTATGAAGAGAAAGCATGGGGTGATATTTGAAAGATCTAAAATGCACTTATAAAAAAAATTATATAGATCTAAGTGTAGTGACCTAGATCTAAAGTTTTGAGGAATCTCACCGTTGGATCTTCAAGTTCTTTATACGGTTGAGCTTGTAGATTGTCCTCGTATATGTCTCTAGTTGAAATCACGATCAAACAAGCTCTAGATCAGCCGGATCGAGGCCTTGGATGGATCTAGCCTTGATCTCGTCGGAGGATCGCCGCCGACGGAGTTTGACCGGTGGATTTGATTGAAAATATGTGAGAAGTTGGAAGAGCTCTCACACCAGGAAGTTAGGGTTGAGAATGGCTAGGGAGAGAATAGAAGGCCACCTCTCTCATGAAGCCCCAAAAAAGTATCTAAATGATCAAGATCTTAGATCTATGGCTAGGATTCATCCTAAGGCTAATTAGAAGGGAATTGAGATGATTTAACCATTGATTTGATTGCTTGATTTAAGAATAAATTTAAGCTCATAAAAAAACATATTAAATTAAAATCAAGCTCAAAATTAGATCTGATTTGGGTCAATTTAGAATTCAACTTGATTTGCTCAAATTAACCCAATTAAATTTAAATAAAATGACGACTCAAATCATAACAAACTCAACGTGATCAAGACGAACTAATCGAGTTTAATCAAACCCGATCGAGCCTAATTCAACTCAACTCGAGCTGATTCGTGCTCGAATTGAACTTGATGGGGCTTGATTAAATCAATCAAATGCCCTCAATGACACTCGAATGAAAATTGAGGTCAACAGTGAATCTGGGCTGGGCTGGTTTGATTTGATATTTGGAGACCATTGGAGGTGGTCACCCGGTCTGGGGTAGTCAATTCAGTCAAAATGCCTATTTTAACCCTTAAGGGCCTATCTGGTCAACCTAGGTTGACTTGGTCAACCAAGTTGACAAAGGGTAAGGTTTTGGGTCCAGCATGTTTGGTTTGATATTTGAAACTTGCTGGAAATCATTCCAAGCAATTTGGAGTTCATTAGGTTTGAAAAGGGCATTTGAGTCCCATAGGGGTATTTTGGTCAAAAGGGTTGAACTGGTCAACTAGATTTGACCAGGGTCAGGGTTTGAGTCTAGTGCACTCCTAAGGGGCTAGGATGCATTGGAAGGGGATCTGGGATTTGATCTAATAAAAGGGTATGTTGGAGTCTATGGAGAACTCCAAAATTGCCCTAAAGGGGCATTTTGGTTATTTTGACCCTTGATCAACTAGGGGTCAAAGTGGATCCACCAAAATGTAGTTTACTGCGCAATAGGTCAGAATCAAAGGTTCGAAAGTGATTGGAGACTTTGTAGAAGGCTCCAAGGTCAAATTCCACTGGGTAAAAGGTCCAATGGCATTGTTT
This sequence comes from Dendrobium catenatum, assembly GCF_001605985.2. Lineage (NCBI taxonomy): Eukaryota > Viridiplantae > Streptophyta > Magnoliopsida > Asparagales > Orchidaceae > Dendrobium > Dendrobium catenatum. The sequence continues at coordinate 288,549 of NW_021318920.1, forward strand.
GTAAATATTTGAAGGTTTTGCAACCTTTGGAATTGGATTAAGTTTATTAGGTTAGAGTCCTCCAAATGAGCTCAAATTTGGAGGGTTGACACTAGAGACATGTCACATCAATATTCAATTGACAAACTCTGAATCAGATGTCAATTGACTGGGTTTCAAGGTGATGGAGAAATCACCCAGAAAGGGTTTTGGAACCTAAGTCTTTAACGCTGTGATTCTTGGTTTGGATTGAGTTAAGATCTGGATTGGGCCTAAGGGCTAGGAACTTGGAAGATCCTAGGATCTAGAACTCAGGGAGGAGTTAAGAGTGACCTCATATAAAAATGAGGTCAACACCCAAGTGCTAGATGCACCCCAAGTTTTCTGATCTTCTCTTGCCCTGCCATAGCCCAAACCCCCTTCAAAATCCCCTTTTCTCCCTTCAAAATCAGCAACCTGATGGCCGTAAAATCCCTAATGGCGTTCCCAATCAGCCCTTCCTTGCTCCGCTCCCCCATATCCATACCTTTCCTCATGTCGATCTCCTCTTTCCTCCCTATGGAAAGGCTTCACATAGGGTCTTCTTCTTCCCCCTACCACGATTTCTACCTCTTCTTCCTCTTTTCTGATTTCAAAATTGGTGTTCTTCTCTTTAGGGCCATTCGCTTCGAATGTCACTGTTTGTGCTTGAAGTTCCAACATTCTTTTCATCATATCCCTAAGATTGGCCACTTGTCCCTACATTGAAGAAATTCTTTCCTCCACGGTTTCTTTGATGTGATTTATCTCTCCTTCGGGCCTCTCCTCCAAAGCATCAATTTTTTTGGCCGCCATTACAATCCAGAGTTTGTAGATTCACAAAATCTCATTCTTTGAGTCAAAAAATAGCAACTGGAATTTGTTGAAAATTGCCCTCCACCGGCTCCAAGACTCGCTCTGATACCAATTTGATAGAAAATACTTAAGTTCACAAGTAACCCTAAGGGAATACTTGAGTTCACAAGCAAACCTATCTCTAATTGGATGAAATCAGCGAGAAAATAATCAAAATCTGGGCGAAAACAATCCCAAAATAGTAGATTGCACTAAAGAGGCAAAACAAAGCACACACAAAAACAAAGATACAAGTAATCCTCTATTCGAGAGGAGGATCATTCTCTCACAATCTCTAGATGCAAGGTCTAGAGCCCTCAAACCTCATAAGACTCCAAGAAAAACTCCAATCTAAGCATGCCTAGCCTAACCCCTTCATGCCCTTTAAATAGCCCTCTCCACCTCCTTAAAATCTTCCTAATAAAAGATAGTATTTAATTAATTCAAAAGATATCCAATCTTTTCAAATTAATTAAATCCACTTCCCTAATATAAGATAGTATTTAATTAGTTCAAAAGATATCATATCTTTCAAATTAATTAAATCCTCTTTATAAATATAAGATATTATTTAATTAATGCAAAAGATATCAAATCTTTTTAATTAGTTAAATCCAAACAAATTGGGCATGGGCCCCTCCCTTAGGCGTTGTAAGAAGGAGGCGGTTTGACCCACCTCTTGTATACAAGTGCCGCCCTATCACCTTTTAATGTCATTTCAAATGTCAATGGTCATCACTACTGGTAACTACTCTATATATGTGTTGAGTGGAAGCTCCAAATAAAAAGACTATTTGTGTGCAATCAAGAAAGCCTATTGTATCCATTTATTCCACGCAGTAAATTCAAAGCATTTGTTTTCAACAAAATGAATTTCATTTTACAATTTCCATATGTTTGATTATGCTGTTTCACAAAGTGCATAATGTTCAAATTATTTTCCTACTATCTTTGTCAGCTTGATGCCAATGTTTATGTTGATGGGAGCCTTGTGGTCAGGGATAAAAATTCATTTTGCTTTTCTTCCTATGACTATATAATCTGAAGTGGATTAGTCTATGCACTTGGTGTCTCAATTATTAAATTTATCATCCCCATTTTTATGTTATACCAATTGATGTCACCTTCAAAGCTGTGACTATGAAAGGATCTTCATCATCTTAATTTTTTTTTTTTTTTTTGATAAAACTTCATGGAGGGTCCTACGCATTAATATAAAAGACGGTTAGAATACCATAAAAGATCAAGATCTCATCATTTGAAGAAAACCTAATAAGCATATGATCCTCAAAAAACAAGAATATAACCAACAAAAAGAAAAGCTAGAAAACTAAAGAAAAATCAAAAGGCAACCTAAAACCAGAGCACCATAAATCCAAAAGCAAGTAACAACACAGCTAAAGTATGCAAAACAATCTGCATGAACTACAGACTCAGTAAATGGCAAGATGTTCCCTGCACCACCCCGTAGCAAAACAAGGACCATCCAATAGCGGCAGCAACACACAAAACACAAGCAACATCCCACAAGCCACACTGGAAACCACCAGCACGAAAGCAAGATCACCAATGTTGCCAACAAGCCAAGGCCAAAAGGTGGTGACCAGAGAGCCGTCTTATCATCGTCCAGAGCACCACTCAATACTACACGATTGAATCGCATAACATCGAAAGAGAGGGGCTCAACCAGAAGGACTATATTTCTTATTAGTTTTATTTCTTTCACCGCCACTTGATTCTGCTTAATCAACAATGCATCCCACCATGAAACTATACAAATCATTAGACTCATATATATGCTCACTGAAATCTTCATCTGCCTCCCCACAAGTTGAGGTAAGTGAATCATCTAGCCAATCAGCTTGATCCAAACTTGAGATATTCAACGACTAAGCCAGATGGGCTTTCAAATCATCATTGAACTTAATTGAAATTGGAATATCAACAAAAGCCCCCTTTTCTTCGATTCATCAAAAATAGGAGACAATGCCAGCTCTAAATAAGTCAACAGTGAGTCAAGAGAAGAGGATGACTCATTCAAAATAATCTTATTAACATCACATACATCTAATTTGAGGCCACCCACAATAGGACAAGAAGCATGAGTGGTTTAAACATTCACTACTGGATTAGCATCAGAGTTACTTTCATCAATGGAAAGCACATCCATTCCAATAGTAGCGAGAAATGTGTTGACAGGGGAATCCAAAGCTATAGGATTAAGATTAAGACTAACAAAGTATCTTGAACATTCACATCCTCCTCCTCCTCAACAACAACATGCGCTCCATCAGAATGAAACTTATTAGAAGGGATTATAGCCAATTGATTAGCCTCTAAATAAACATTACCCTGAATCACTTCTTGCACGAGAATGACCAATTCCAATGATGGATTAGCATCATCAGGTACCACATTTCCCGAACGACCCTCCTCACCAACAACCTCCATTTCATATCCAAGTTCGTTCATTAATTTGGTCCTTGTTTTTCTTGTTTTCTGCTCATTGGTTTTGTCATTGGTGCTGATTACTGTGATTGAATCCTGAATTCCTGCTTTATTTTGCTATTGTATTCTGCTACATCATTTTTAAGCTCTAATTCCTATTTTTTTAAGTGCATGAAGCCTAATTAGACATGAAATCTTCATCTGATCTGCATTACTCACTTAAATTCTTTCTTACTATTGAATGCATCTAATTTGGTTTAAATTGCAATCTGCATCTATCAGTTCTGTATCTGTTTGAACTTGGTAATCATTATTGTTCAATTTTTTAATCTACCATATTTGCTACTTGCTATTTGTTATGCTGATTATAGACTGCTATCTCTCATCTAATTTAGGCCAAGAAGAAAACTTGAGTGTTTGCATGTAGACAAATTTATCCTTATCATCTACAAATAAATGTTTTTTGTAAGTAGATATATACTCTCTCTTTCTCTCTCTCTCTCTCTCTCTCTCTCTCTCTCTCTCTCTCTCTCTCTCTCTCTCTCTCTGCGCTCATCAGGTTGGTCTGGATTCAACAGTGTAGCTTAACTTCAAACACAATTGATTAGTTTATTACAATAATGTTCAAAACATTTAATTAGGATTTAAACTATACTAATAATTATTGTTTAAGTAATTTTACTCTATCTCACGCCATACTTATTTTAAACAGAATTTTAAGAAAATGTGCAAAAAATTTATCTTTATAAATTTTAGACAGAATTTTAAAAAACGTATAAAATGTTAAAAGAGGATAATTTTAGAATTTAGGTGATAAAAATATAAAAAATTTAAGTGTGTGAAGTTCTCATTTAGATTTTTTTTTTTTTTTTTTTTTTGGGGGGGGGGGGGGGGGGGGGGGGGGGGGGAGGGTGGGTTTGGGTTTGGCTCGCACTTCTCACTATAGCATCACCTTATTGATCAGCAAGATAAAAACTTATTGTCTATGTTTGCTTGAAAAAGTTGATGAAAAATAAATAAATAATTATATAATCTTCATTGTTTTTTTTCATGAATAGAAGGTTTTATTATATCATAGGAAGAAAATTTCAATTGGAATAAAAAATTAAAAAATTTTGTTTAATAAACTTTTACTCTAAGCGATCGACGGCATAATAAGATGAAGAAAAACTAATATTAGAAGCGACACATGCAAGAGTAGCATGTCAATGAATTCATCATACACACAATATCCAAGCACTTCCTAGCGAACTTGTATAGTGTTGGATCGAGGGTGACCTCTTGTTGAACAATGTTGGGCTGACATTAAGTGGTGTAGCATAAACTTAGCACTCATTGAGAATTTGCTATTCAGAGATGTCTTCAAAATTTTTTTTTAAGTGATTCAGTCTTTAATTCAACCAATTTTTTAGGGAGAGACTTTTGGACTTCTCAATCTCCCATTGAAAGGTTAGCCAAGCTACTAACCCTTTTCTTTCATGATGACTTGGTGGTGAAATCAATGCCATATAGTTTCTTTCATTAGAATCTTTGTTAGGCATTATTTTCTCCTATGAGGAAAGCTTAAAGTAACTATCTAATAATTAAGGTAATGTCTCATCCGCAATTAATCTTTGTTACTCTCATTGGGCTCAGAATACTTAATTTGACCCAGAATAACTTAACTTCTTAGTATCCTCTGAAATAAATTATATTTGTATAGCATATTTTGTATCATTGATCATGGTCAATACCAATAAACAAGGGTCACTTAATTGAGAGTAGACATGACACATCAGAAAAGGAAAATATAGGTCATTCATGAGCTAATTCTATACTCTGCTAGCAAAAAACTTCATCCTCAAGATTCCATATAGCTTCTTTCATTAGAATCTTTGTTACGAGTTTTTCTCCTCTAGGAAAGGTCTTAAGTAACTTCAATCAATAAAAGGTAATGTCTCATCTGCAATAATCTTTGTACTTTGATTGGGCTCAGAAGAAACTTAATTTGACCCACAATAATATTTGTAGAATTTCTTTTATTTTTTACTTCCTTAAAACCTCTCTTAGTTTTTTTATAATATTAGGGATAAGCAAAATCTTCTAAATCTAAAGTTTATTTCCATTAAGTAAAATATATATTTTTCTATTAATTCTAGGTCTTTGAACTAAGAAGACTAGTGTGTCATTCTTAGCTCATGTATAAAGTACTAAGCAGTTAGGTTTACTTCTGGGAAGTCTTATTTCTTTTGGGCCCAATTAACTTCATCTAATTCCTCAATCAATTCAAAAATAAACTGGTCTAATGATTATTACTTGTCTCTTAATGTAGGGGACATAAGTTCAAGTTAAAATTTATTCGCAAATCATTTTAAGTTACATTATGTTTTCTCTCACTAAAACTTCATATTTTTATAACGTTGCATATTTCAAAAATATTTTGATTTAATTAAAAATCATTTATTATTGTTATATAAATATTCTATAAATTTAGTTTTTATTCATTTTTAATTATGCAATTTATCCATGAATGATAAGAGTGACATTTATGCCTTCTGGCTTTTGGCAATTTATTGGGAGTTTTTGGAGTTGCGTGAAGGAATCTCTTCAATAATAAATACTCGTGTTGATGCAGAGAGAAAGAGGTTGCAAAGATAATTTTAAATGGAAAATTATAATATTTATATATATTTGTTTAAGACACTTTTTAACTGTTTTTTAAAATATTTTTTAGTATACAAAAATTAAATTTTAGTATTAAACAGTTTTAAGATGTTGTAAGAACATCTCAACGAAGCGATCATTTATGTTTGCATGAAGAACTTATACATCTTTGGAATCAAATTCTTTTTATTGATAGAACACTTTATATATAAGATTCTTTCAATAAGATATTTGAATAAATTTGTTCGACTCAATACCAAATATATTTTTTGCAAATTAGTAATGCGTAATCTTATTTGCTTTTTATGAAATTGTAATTTGTAGATGGATGCTTTTGATTCATGAGGCAATAGTGTTTTTGGGCATCCTTAAAATAAGATGCTACATGCAAAATCCTCAAATCGCTTTGGGAGAATGAAATTATGTTATCATTAACAAATATTATTATTATTATTATTAATTATTATTATTATTATTTAATTTATTATTATTATTATTATATTATTTATTATAGATCAATATTATTTTATAAATTTAAAATAATGTTTGCATCATAATAGGCAAGGTCTTAAGCACTTCAACATTTGGTGGTTGTTTGGTCAATTATATTTGTAGGGTTATTGTAGTGGGTGTAATAAATTTGACACGACACGAAAACCGACCCGGACCCGACACGGAAATCCGGGTTAACCGACCGAATTTCAAAAAAGGGTCGGGTTGGGTTTCAGGAATCGACCAAGTATTCAAAAAGGGTCGGGTTCGGGTTGACCCGCGGGTTGCGGGTCAACCCGCAACCCGTTTAATTTCGAAAAAATTCAAATCCGCTCTGCCCGGCTGGCCGCCGCGTCCCGCGCGCGCCTGCCCGGCCCTTTTGCCGCCGCGCGCTGCCGCGCTGCCGGGCGGTCGCCCGGCTTGCCGCCGCCCGACGCGCGTGCCCGCAGTGCCTGCGCCGCCGGCCCGCGCAGCCGCATGCCGGGCGTACCGCGCCACCAGCCCCCGGGTGGCCTTCGCGCCGTCCGCGCCGACAGGCCCGATTCCGCCCGCGCGCTGCGCCCGGACGCGCCCGCGCCGACGAGCCCGCCTCGCGCCGGCGTGCCCGGCCGCCTGTCGCGTCGCGGCGTCGCCGTCGGCCGTCGGCCGCCGCGGTTCCGGCGCCGGCCACCCAAACCGGGTCGGGTCGTGTCAACCCGGCAACCCGCCGGGTCGGGTCCGGGTTCGGTTTTTCGACCCGTTTGTCTACCCGGGTCGGGTTAGGGTTGACCCGTTTGAACTCGGGTCAGTTCGGGTTCGACCCGAACCCGACCCGTGACCCGAAATTGACACCCCTAGGGTATTGTATCTAATTACTTTATATTTCAATTTTTTGTTTGATTTTAACAAAAAAGAAATGTAAAGTAAAGTTTGAGCGAATTGAAATGTGTAAAAAATTTTATTATTCAACTATTTGAGATTCATTTTGATCGAGCGGTTTTCAAATATTATGTTGTGTATGCTCATTATTCTTATTCAGTGACACTGTCATCACCGCTACCACTGTGCTACTAATATTATCTTGCCATAGCCTCCCGTGCTTTATCCTATGCTTTAGTTTAACATAGCTAAAATATATCATGATGATTATAAAATATATTTCAATAATTTTAATTTACATCAAACTAAATGACTTCTATATTTTTAATTATTCTAAGCATTTTTAAAATGTATGTATTAAAAAAAAATCTATGAGGAAATCTTTATATTTAGTTGAGAAGAACAAACAGAGGTTTTCGTGAAAAAATATCTTATTTTATATAAATTTAACTTCTTTTTTTTTTTTTAATTTGAGAATAAAAGCACATTCCATTCCATTGGCTAAATGCACCATGATTGTTGACTTTAAAGTGTAAGGTTGGCACGATTGTATCCATATGAAATGCTTCACTGCTCCTCCACAGTCCCAATATCACCTGACCTTTTACCCTTTAAGAAAGTTGTGGCATCATCACTCTCATCAACACTCAAATGAGTGGCCATTGATAAAACTCTCTTTTTAATTTAGGCCATACAATGAAGCACTCTGCGGAACAGTAGAAATTAAAGTAGCTTGATTCTTAGTGCATTATATGTTCAAGTTATATTCAACCCAAATTCCTAACCCTAGAGGAGATCAAGAGGCATCTCCATGTTAGCTTGAACTCAAGAGTGAAGGCCATTTGAATCACCACATAAATTTTCATGGTCGGAAATTTATTACGGTCGATCCTTGATACAATGTGTGAAAAATCATCTGATTCAACTTGTATTTTAACCTAATTTTTATGTTTTAAAGTGCTGAAGTGTTGGAGTAAGAAATTTTAGGAACTTATTATGAGACCATATGAATTCTTTTTCAGCAAAATTGTAGTTGAGATTGCTTGAACTTGAAGAACCCAACAATCAGGAAAAAGTATAGCTGGAAATTCTTGATGCCATTTTGGGGGATCACCCTCCAAATATTGTGTTTACGATTAAAATGAGCGTATCAACAAAATGAATATGACAAGCTCATGATCACTCAATCATGAGTTCATTAAGAAATTAAGATGCTTAAAAAGTACATAATAATTATGTAATCATTTCAAAATATATATACAATAATCATGATTCATTCTCAATTTATAAAAAAAATGCATTTCTATAATCTATTTATCACATAAAAGAGAATTCCTCTATAGCAATAATTTTCTATCTATTTACTCCTTTGATCCTTTACACTTCCATAAAATACGTTAAAAATAGAGGGTGAGTATATAGCTGTTGGTGGAATTTTGGAAACATGTTTTGAAAAATTTGACTTTCTTTAGAAATTTTAAAATTAAAGTTAAATTCTAATTCTAAAATCGAACAACCCATCTGAAAAGGTATATCACCTCGGGAGGTGAAAATAAACTTTCAAAATGGGATTCAAATTTAAAATCATAAACTCTACCTCGAATATCGTAACCGAATTTAAAAAAGAACTTCATATGACCCTGAAGGGTTAAAATGGAGTTCGACCAAATATCTAGCTACGATAATCCGGTGAGATGATCGTTGAGTTCATATCCAAAATTTCATCAACAAACGATATTATCTCCCCAAAGGGGGAAAATATCATTTGATGTTAATTTTTTGAATATGACGATAAAGATCGTTAGTATTTTAAATTTTCCAAAAGAAATCAAATAAAATTTTGAAAATCAGGTGCATGTGGTTCTAAATCTCCTACGAGTGCAAGCCCTCGTAGTTAATTACATCGTAGGGAGACAGAGTCCCCTACAAAAACTCTCGATTAAAATAGGGACAAAATTTCGTTAGATTTTCTAGGAGTGATATCAAAAAGAGGTGGATCGTAGAAACCCAAAAGAGAATGGATCAAAATTGAGCAGTTATTAACAGGGTCAAGAGGAAAGAGTAAGAGACACTTTGAGATTCCGGAACCATTCGGAAGTGTCCCAACCTAATCTAAGTGTTGGGCTTTACATTTTGGATTGAAAGAAGATTTAATTATAGTTGAGCATTTTATTTAAAAATTGGGATTATATTCCCGAAGTTTGGGGTCTTATAATCAAAGATCTGCCCCGGATCCTAAATCTAATTTTGGACATTAGACCACAGTCGTCCGAACCTAATAATATAGTGCAGAACCTGGACTTAGCCCGGCCTGGATTGGGGGGGCCAGCTAACCACCTAATTGATTTAAAATACATGAGTCCGATCTTTTTTGAAAGAGTGGAGGGGACGTTTCATTTAATGGTTTTGGAGAGTTGGGGCCGACATCTAAAGATTTCCCAAATTGGCCCCTTTGACTTATGTTGGGTGAAAAATGCTAAGGACTAATGCAATTAAAATTTTGACTCTTTTAATTTATTTCTAATGCAATGCATGCTAGTTAACAATCTCAAATCAAGTATGCTTGAAAGTTAAAAACAGGCTTAGAAAATAATTTTTTAGAATGCTGAGCTTCCCCAGGTCCGGCACCTCGTCCTTATAGGTCAGACTATCCAGACTCTACCTACAGGCAGGGAAGGGTCTAAAGCAAGGAGAGAAGTAGTGCAGAAATATACATGCGACCCTGGGGTCGATCCCTAGCTAATTCCCTAAATTCGTTATCTTACTATATTATTTAGACTCACTAAAATTTTAAACTTTATAATTATGAGTACAAAACTTTCACACCCTCACGAGTCTTATGAGTCCAGGTGAAAATAAAAGTGACACACAAATGCCAAAAAACTAAGAAAAATAAGTAATTATATACGCAATCATCTAAACAAATTAAATATAAATGAATTAATTAATAAATATCCATAGGCAAAGTTGTCTTGCTTATTATAAACCGAAATTTACATAAAATAAAGTGGCCGAGCACCACTGACAATAACCTGAATTCTAAACCTAGTAGAGATGCAAGTGGTTTTGAATGGGATTCTTTCTGTCTTCAATTCTTCAATATTGTTCTCCTTCGGTCTCCTTTCCTTCAGGCTCATTGGATTCTTCGTAATAGGCTACCCAAATAGATAAGAGGGCACTTCCTTTGAGGGGAAGGCCACTCTTTCCTCTTTGGGTAAGGAAGCAGTGATCCAAATTTGGATTTCCAAATAGAAAAGGGCTACCCCCCTAAGGGGTATCCTTTTCTCTTTGGAATCAAACTTTTGGATCTAAGTATCCCAACTCAAAACTCCACTTTCATAATGCTTAACACTTACACAAATTACATTTGTATAAAAACAAAAATTCTAGACTCTCCCGCAAGGTTATCCTAAGCAGTTAATAAATCAGAATATATTCCCAAGCAGTTATATATGTGCATGAAAGTAAATAAACACACTAGTCATGCTCTTTTTTTATTATTTTGGAGGCTTTAGCAGCTGAAGCACATGTGCAAGCATTATTATAATTGAAATTTTTTTTATTTACCCCCTTTTTCATCGCCCTGCATGAGCGTGGCCACCTGCAAAAAGTTATGTGAACATCCAGATCATTCGTATCCTAAGGGTAATCTAGTAGCCAAACACATCAATCATCCACAGAGTGCAGTAAAAAGTAAGCAGACACAGCAAGGCAATTTCATTCACAACATGCAGTAAAATCACAAAAAATCTGGCACACAGTAGTAAAGTAAACACCGGCCTAACCTAGATCTAGAGTTGGTTGTCCTAGCAAATCATCTAAAGTGTGTGTAGAAGGTCGTGTGGCTGGGGTAGATCCTAAGTTGCGTGATTGGTTAAAATTATTTAGTATTTGAATTTGTTAAGGCTTAAAAGGAAATATAGGTTAAAGTTTAAATATTAATATATTAAGAACTTTATTTAAATATATTTTAAGGGTTAATTGATTACTACCTTTATTTCACACCGAGGCTGTGAGGTTTATTTCACCCTCCTTGGTGCTAACTTAATAGCCTCGTAGGCCTAGGTTACCCAGTAGTAATCATGGTTGATTAAATCAATTTAAATTGGTTGGAATTAAAAGAGTGGATTAATATAAAATGGAGTTAGTTACATATTTTAATGGGTTGGTTGAGAATTTTATTAATCAAGTTAGAAAATTCTGGAATTTGAATGAATTGTTGGGTTTTAGGAAATATTTAAATAGTTTAATTAAGGGGTTAAACATTAACTTTTAAAATTAGAGTAAATTCTAAAAGTTTATTATTTTTAATAAATATTAGACCTAATTATGAGTTGTTAGACATGTGGTACACTAAATTTAGAGTTTTTTTATCAAAAGTTATGATTTTTAGAAGTTTTAACCCGTTTTTAACCTAAGGTTAACCAAAATGTTGACTTTTTGACTTTGACCAAATTTTGGGGGTTTGACATTTTTGGAAAATACTAGATATTAATTAGAGTCATTAGCATTTAAGTTTGATTGATTTAGAATTTTCTACAATTAATTATGAATTTTGTAAATTTGGGTATTTATTAGAATTGTTTAATTATTTCCATTAAGGGTCTTTTTTAGGGATTTGAGTCCAAACGAGTCCTAAACCTCTTGAAATCAACCCCAAAGATTAGACATGATCTAAGGGGAGATCAGCAACTGTTTAAAGAATTTTTGGGATTTTTAATTATCTTTAATTAATTAAAATGACTAAATATTGATTTTAACTTAAAATTAAATTAAAGCCCATTTTAATGTCAAACTAAAGGGACCCAAATTCCTACAGGTTAGGGGATTAATTAGGGTTAGTTAGAGGTGTTTTAAGAAATTTTAAGGATTAATCTTGATTTATTATAATTTTATTAAGGCTAAGGGTCAATTAAGGGATTAATCCTAAGTAGATTAATTAGGGAGCCTAATGATCTCTAAAATTCAGTAAAATACATTCTATGTGTTGAGGATCAATGATTTATTATTTTGATGATAGCAAACTTTTTTATTTCTCTACGACTGCCTTATGTACTAACATTTCAGGTTCACACGATCGGACTGCAATTTGGAACCAGCTCAAGATTGGGTAGACTAGGTCTGAGTCAGTTTGTACACTTTTTCCTTTCTTGAGTCTATTGTATTTGTTGTGGCTCTTGATGCTTTGTAACGTATAAGAGTTTCTAACTATTCCCTAGAGTTTACTATTTTTGTTAATATCGTCCTGGATGATATTTATATCGGCCGGGACGATCTGTTCAAAAGCAGAAACCCTAATTAGGGCATCCTCATTAAACCAGCCGTCATTATGCAAATACATCATCCTGGACAATTTTGTATCGGCCAGGTTTGATAGGCTCAATTCAGAAAGAATCTGCCACCAGATCTACTTAGGAAATTCTTATTTTTGGATATCGGCCTGGTGGATCGGCCTGGACTATAAAATATCGTTCAGGACGATCCAGGACAATTTTTCCAAAATTTCTCTGACAATTTTGGAAATCAATTAATGGTGATTTTGTTCGGGCCGATCGCAAGATCGTTCGGGACGATTATACATCGTCCAGCTTCATTTCAGGGCAATATTCAGGACAATTTTTCTCATATTTGAACTAATCGGCCAGGATGATATGTCTATCATCCTAGACGATAAAGTCGGCAACTTGCATTAATGAGCTTATTTTTAGCTCTTCTATTTAAGAGATGACAAGGCACTTTGTAAGTGTCTTTGACAGCCATTGTAGCTTCGTTCTTGTGGGGAAAAGTTGAAGAGAGAGCTTGAAAGGGAGTGAGGAAAGGGTGGAGTTTGAGAGAGGGAGAAGATCCTGTGAGGGGGGACTCAAGGGAGTGTGGAGGGGGTTCCAATCGGTTGCTCTGACAAGCTCGCACCTGAATACCGTCGGATTCAAGGCTTGTCTCAAGGAAAGTTCACCAAAGAAGAAGTTCTCTTTGGTGTCAAAGGACCCGGCGACTCCGCCGCACCGGAAAAGTTGGAAGTGATTTTGTAAGGGCTTCTCCGCCTAGCTGTGGGAGCTAAAGGAGAGACACTTGTTTAGTGCAATACTTGGAGGGTGCCTCCAAGGAATGGACGTAGGTCAAGGTTTGACCGAACCACTATAAATCCGGTGTGTTCTTTTCTTATTATTGCTTCCGCATTATTTTCTTCCGCAGTTTGATTTCTGTGGTGATTTTGGTTTGAGTTTTTGGTTTTAAAGTTATCCAATTCACCTCTCTCTTTGTTAGCCTTGGGCCAGTTCTATAGGGCTTAACATCCCTAACGAACTTTCACTATGGGTGAGTGATATTACTAAGTTTATTGGTTCAAAGTCTCAAGTTAGGGGAGCATGTATCCTAAAAATAAAAAATAAAAAATCTAAGTTTTCTATACAAATCCTTAATTTTTGTCCTTAAGGATGTCTATAAGTTGTATAGGATTAAGTCAGAGTCACTAACCCTTTACACACCACATATGGAAGTACACAAACATAGCACTCACGTCCTTAAGTCTAGGAGTTCCTAAACTAGGTGGTGTATGTAATCCTATACATGCAAGACCCTAAAGAGACATAATATATAAATACATTAAATGCTTAGTTAGTGAACAAAGTAACTTAGCTCACTAACTACCCCCCATCGTGTCCAGGCTTTTCAAGGTCCAACACAAAGCTTTTGGGATTTAATAGTATATAATTTTAAAATCATGTTTTGCATATTAAAATAGGTTGATTTTAAAGATTCTAGAAAATTCAAAAGAATAGTCTAAAATAGATTTCAAACAAATCTCAAATATAATTAAAAAAGAATTTTTTTTTACAATATGAAAAGGTTCAAGCTTTTTAATAATTTGAAAGAGATTAAAAAATAAGGGTTAGTTTGATTTGTTTTGTTTTTTTTTTAGTATAATCATTTTTGGTGTGATATTCAATAAAATGCTAATTTAATATTAAGAGTGAACAAATAATTAAGATTCTAAAAAAAAAACAAAGGCTAGGTTAAAAATAAATCATTTTATTTTATTTTGAAGGTCTTAATATATATAGATGTATATATAGTATTTAAATTTGGAGTCAAGTTTAATTATTCATTAAATATTTTTAATAATTATACTTATATTTAATAAAATAGATATTAGACATATCATTAATTAGATTAATTCAATTTATGGATATTTTAAAAAAAATAGATAATATATTTGAAATTTTATAATCAAAATTTTAAAATACTTTAGGTATTTTTAGTTATATATTAAATCAAAATGGTAGTTATTTAATATTTGGAATTATTTAAAATATATATATGATATTTTGAATTAATGTTAAGTCCAAATTAAAGCATTTAAATTTTTTAGCTGTTTGATATATTACACTAAATTTTTGGATTAGTATTTAATTTAATATAATTTATTACATTAAAAATAGCTTTAAAATCTATTTAAATAAATAGATAAAGGAGCTGACGGCGTCGGCCTAACTGAGTACACGCGGTGGCCTCTGTAGCGTCAGATTCATTCCGCGGTAACAGGGGAATGACGTGGCACGATCTTGGTCGCTGGTTCAAAATCGCGTTAACGAACGGGCATTAATGGCCAATGATTACGATGTGGCAATCATTGGAAATCATTGCCAGACGCGGCACTATGACGGCGCAATCACTTATCCGAGTCAGCAGGGTTTCACAATCGTAGGATTGCCTGCATTTTGATTCGATGTCTTGGATTAAATCCCGCAATTTGATCTCGATTAAGTGAGATCAAATGGTAGAGATCAATCTCCTTAGTTCAGAATGAACGGTCCTGATCGAACCAGATGAAGATCTCTTCAGACTGCGGGTTACACGGCTGGAACGAAATGCGGTGCGACGAGATCTCGATCATTAATCATAAGATCAATGGCCAAAGTTTTGTACACCTGGTCTAGGTCATGAAGATGCCCTAGAAATCTTTTTTTTTTTGTTCGTTCTCTCGATCGGATGGATAAAAATGCTTGAAATTTTAAGCACAACTTGAGGGCATGAACAGAAATAATGGGGGAGTATTCGATTGGCCTAAAACATATTCTATACAAAGTTAAATAAATCTAACTATTTTGAACTAGATCTAAAGTTTTTAGGAGATTATACCGTTGGATCTTCAAAGTCTTCAAACGGTTGAGCTTGTAGATTGTCCAAGTGTAGATCCCTAGTATAAATTCGAGCCCGAAAATGCTTGGATCGACCGCTACAAAGCTGGGATGAACTAGGTGGTTAGCTCACCATAGAACTTGCCGCCGATGATGTGCAACCACCTGGGTTTTGTAGTGGGAAGGTAGAGGAGGCCTTGGGGAGATAAAACGTACAGAGACTTGGATTTGGGAGGCTGGAGTGAGTGAGAGAATGTGTGATGAATAATCCTCTTCAAAATCAACTTTTGCCCTATTCAAACGACCTGGGATACTTTGGATGGTTGTGATGCATCAGAGGCCTCTCTCTGATGAAGGAAAAGTGTCCCAAGCCATTGGGTGGCAGGGAGAAAGGCTGAAAAAGGCCCTCTAACCATTGGTTAGTTTTAGGAGGTGGGGGGGGACCACTGCCATTTAAGGCTAAACATAGCTTTGGCTCAGTTTTGGGAGCTTAGGGAGAGCTTTAGGATATAATTAGGTCGACCTAAAGCAACCTAAATCAAGGGAAAGTTGTTTAGGGGCTGATTATGACCTTTTGGAGGGGTTTAAGGCATTGGTTTGTCTATGTTCACTGCTCAACGAGTCAAGGGAGGCTGAGGTGGCATGGAGTAGGTATGGGAGATAGGTTGGATGAGTTCCAAGACCAAAGCCCAAGCTTTTGAAGTCAAAGAGAGGTTTGACCAATTCAAAGAAAGGTTTCAGGGCTTTGTTTACTTGGTTTGACCAGTCAACAATGTCAAAGCTGGTGATGTGGCATTCTAGGAGGTAAAGGTTTAAGGTGGCTTGATCAAGGGTCAAGGCTTAGAGTAGGTGGGAGCAAATGCCATTAAAATTTGACCAAGAATTGAGTGTTGACTTGGTCAACTCAAGTTGGGCTGAGTTGACCAAGTGTTAAGTTACACTTGAGTCTTATCCAAGAATTGATTTGAATAGGTAATAGGGGTTGAAGAGCTCAAATGGGTCAATTTGACCCATTTAGACCCCTTAAGAGCTAATGGGTCAGCCTAGGTTGACTTGATCAACCAGGTTGACCCAAAGGTTGGAGTTGGGTCAAATGAACTTGTTTGATGATTTGGAGTCTAATGGATGTGGTCTTAAGGCTTTAAAAGTCAATTTGGGTCAAAAGGCCTATTAATGGCCCTTAATGGGGGTCAACCTAGGTTGACTTGAACAACCAGGTTGACCAAAGGGAAATCACTAGGGTCAACAAGTTTGGAATGATGTTTTGGGTGTGAGGAAGAGATTCCAAGACAAAATGATGTCATTTTGGTCAAAATGGTCATTTTGACCCTTAAGGGGCCTTAATGTCAAAATGGGTTGACTTGGTTGACCAAATTGAATGAGTGGATTTGAATTATCTATATCATCTATAACCATTTGAGAGGATTATGAATGATAGGATAGGATTAAAGTTTGATAGAAGCATAATCAAGGTTTGAACTGGATTTGGGATCAGGATAAGTTTAAAGCCTTGATAGATTTGAAGTCTAGATTTGATTTGAAAATTGAATAGATTGAAGTCTAGATTAGTTTATGATTTGAATTAATTAGAGATCTGGAATGATTTGAATTTAGATTGTTCCTAGAGTATGGAGGGATTTTAAGATCTAGAATCTAGAAGGGTTTTAGGATCTGGATAGATCTTAAAGTTTGGAATCTAGAAGGATCTTCATGTCTAAGAAAATCCTAGGGTCTGGGGTCTGGAAGAATCCTAGGGTCTTGAGTAGATATTAAGGTCTGGAGTCTAGAAGGATCCTAGGACCTAGAATAGATCTTAAGGTCTGGATCTAGGAGAATTCTAGAGTTTAGGTTTATTTGGAAGAATCCTAAAGTCTATAGTAGATCCTAGGGTCAGGATTTATTTGGAGTCTGGAAGGGTCTTAGTGACCTCATATAAAATGAGGTCAATAATAGCTCACTAGGTCAAATGAAACTTACAACTGTATTCAATTCAAGAAAAGTAAATTGATATGCATGTTATTATTAATAAAATCATAATTTATCCTAAGTTGTGATTATTCTATTCTTATACATATACCTATATCATATATGTGCATATATGGTCAATTCATCATGTTAAAATTATATGATGATGCCTATTCTAATTTTTTTTTAAGATTGCAAAGATGCATTAATGACTAAAGGAAAAAATTACAACAAGTTCAAAGAAAAGCAGCCTCATATTCCTTCTTCAAAAGACATGATAGGGAAGAAGGAATATCAGTAGAAGAAATAGAATCAAAACAGAAATTATTCTTCAATGCAAGAGTTACACATAAATCAGCAACTTTATTACCATTCCTATCAGTATGTTGAAAAATCACCTTATTGAAGTCGTGTAAGAAGTAGAGCTTCTCGGTGTCTTGACCAGCAGCGGTATTCTTCACGACAGAGTTATGTAAAAAATTGATAACATTGTAGTTATCTCCCTCCATAATCAGTCCTTTACAGTTAAGTTTCCAATCCTGAATGTAATCTTTCAGAGCATAAACCGCTTCCAATTCTAGTTGATTGATATCCCAATGTAATCTCTTCTTCCCAAATGCAAGTAGTAAATTGCCTTTAGAATCCCTTGCTGCACTGCCAATGCTTGATAAGCTAGAGTCTAGGAGTGATGCATCAATGTTAAATTTGATCCAATCTAGTGGTGGGGGATGCCAAGTAGCACCGGACTCCCTTAGGAGGTTAACATCCCAGTTAACAAGAAATTGGAACTTGTTAGTGGCAGCGAAGATCACATTTGCAGCAATCACAGAAACATGGGAAACTGGATTGCAGTGTTTTTTGTCATTTCGGCGGCTACAGGAATAATAAACTGCCGTGCAGTAAAGTCTAACAGTATCAGATCCTTTACAGAAAAGCATTTTAAGATGTTGGAAGCAATCTTCAAGAGAGCTAAATATTGGAATGTAGAATCCCCAAGCTCTCAATTTATTCAATATCTCAGTTAGAGACTTACAATGAATTAAGATATGTTCACTGGTTTCAATATCCAGACAACCATAAGCACAAAGATCATTAGTAGTTAGCCTTATGTGTTTCAAGAAGTCATTCGTTGGAATGGAAAATCTGCTCAAACGCCACCAAAAAAGTTCAACCATTGGCTTAAGCTTCAACTTACGAAGCCATATAGCAAAGCCATGATCTTCAAAGGTATTCTGAAATTTAATCACTTCTGCGTAAGCCAACGAAGTGATTGATTTGCTTGAATGTTGGTAAAGAAGCTCCATACTGTCATTGTCATCATTTTGAATGATACAATGTGTAACAATGAGGTTAACTAAGTCTGGATTGAAGTAACGGTTGAGTTCAGTATAATTCCAGTGACCGTCCGTGAGAAAATTCTGTAATGTAAGATTTTCCAAACCAATACAATCAGCAAGCAATGGCCATTTATTAAATTTTTTATCAAGAAGCCAAATATCATCCATCATGCTAATGTTAGCACCGTTGGCAATTTTCCATCTGATGATAGGCTTGAGGAATGAAACTCCATTGGAGATTATGGATCTGGCAGCGGATTGTCCCTATTTTGACTTACCATTCCAAATATCTGAAGCTTGTTCAGCAGTCAAGCATTTGAACAAAAGAGAGGAAGGATTTTGAAAAAATCTCCAGGCTAATCGGGCACGTAAATGCCCAACTCTTTTAACTGAGGAATGCATACCCAGTCCTCCACGGTTTCTCGGTATGCACAAGTCATCCCAAGCAATGTAACGTAGTCCCTTGTTATCTTTATTCTGATGCCAAATGAAGTCACGGCAGATTCGGTCCAAATCATAAAGAATTTTCTTTGGGATTAAGGAGTGAGTAGAGACAAAGGTTGGAAGCGAAAGCAATGATGATTTTTCTAGAATTATCCTACCAGCCATAGAGAGAAACCGAGCTCCCCAAGAGTTGAGTTTATCTAAAGCACGATAAATGAAAAATTGATAGTCATTCTTTGCCAGCCTTCTCAAAGCAATTTTAATTCCAAGATGGTGAAATTCCTTGACAATCTTAAAACCAGTTTTTTTACCAATCTTCCATTTCAGAGATTGGTTAGTAGAACTCCCAAAGATAATCAGTGATTTGCTCTGGTTTACACCTTGCCCAGTCCATCCGCAATATTCTTTGATTAAATTCATCATTACGCGAAGCTGAGAGACGGAGGCTTTGCCAAACAACAAAACATCATCAGCATAAAGCAAATGAGTGATTTTAGGAGCTCTATTGGACGTTTGGATGCCAATTTGAAGACCTCTTTGCTGAATTAAGCTAGATAGAAGCTGAGAGCACATAATAAAATAAGGAAGGTGACATGGGGCAGCCTTGTCTAAAGCCACACTTGGCTTAAATCCATCTTGTTCCTTTGCCATTCAGAAGAATAAAGAACCGAACTCCGGTGACACATTCAAGAATAAGGTTGGAGAAACTTCCCGGGAACCCAAACCAGCAAAGGACATTCTCCAATGTCTTCCAACACATACTGTCAAAAGCTTGGGCCATGTCAAGCTTGATCGCCATTAAGCCTTTCTTATTTTTTGAAATCCTGAATTTATTAAAAATTTCAAGAGCCAAGAGGCAGTGATCTGACATAGATCTACCCGGAACGTATGCAACTTGCTCCTCGGTGATGAGTTTAGGAATGAAGATTTTGAGTCTATTAACTATCATAGAAGTAGCAATTTTGTAGATAGTTTGACAAAAACTTATAGGACGAAAATTAGAGGGAGTTACCAGAGTATTGATCTTGGGAATAAGAACGATCAAGGTGTCTTTCCAAGCTCCATTCATGCGTCCAGTGGTGAAAAAATGATTGATAGCTCTCCTTTTAGAATCTTTAATAATATCCCAATAGAATTTGAAAAACAAAGAAGTTGAACCATCTAATCCCAGAGATTTATTTGAGCCTTGCTGGGAGACGGCATTAAAGAACTCAGTTTCAGAAAAACTTGAATTAAGGCAATCAATATCTGCAGTATCAAGTTTCTATTTGTGATCAATTTCAGGCCAGTTCTGGATATTGCAGCTTCTTGGCTTCCATTTATCTTCAAAGAACTTTAAAAAAACTGATTCAATTTTGTCCAAATCATCCACCGTGGTATTGTTCTCATCCTTAATTTGTCTGTTCAACTTGCCATTCTTCCTAGCCGTCGCATAGGTATGATAAAATCTAGAGTTAGTATCGACATCTTCATTCCATTTGGCTTTGGCGCGCTGGTTCCACCATGTAGAGAGTCTAACTAGAGTGACGTTATACTCTCTAACCTTACTGCAGAGCGTGTCAAGATCTTCAGGACTGAGACCACCCGCCTCATCTTCTTGCAATTGCAATTTGAGAATATCATTCTGCAGTTCATCTTTTAGCTGGTTCAAGCTTTTGCATTTGTTTCTATTCCAGAAAAAAGGGATTTCAAGGTTCTCTTGATTTTTATGTTAAGGATTTCTGAGTCATCACCATAATCATGCTTATTCCATGCTTTAGCAATAATGCCTTTGGTAGCAGGATAGGATCTCCATGTATCTTCAAATCTGAAGGTCTTAGGATGCGAATGCATAGTGTCTTCCAGCTTAAAAGCCACTGGACAGTAGTCTGAAGCAATACGTGGAAGGTGCTTGGCATAAGCAGATGGAACCAACTGTATGGCAGGTGAATTTAATAAACAGCGATCAAGCCGTTCCCAAATTCTAGTAATTCTGTGCTTGTTATTGCACCAAGTGTATTTAGGACCAACAATGCTTAAGTCATGAAGGTCTTGATTTACCATAAAAGATTTCATTTCTTCGGTTCCTTTAGTCATTTTAAATCGTTTGCCACCTCTTTTGTCTTCAGTAGTAAGGAGGCAGTTGAAGTCTCCTCCCACAATCGTGGGTACATCAATCATCATAACCTTGTCAAGACAATTCCAAAGATCACGTCTGACTTGAAAGTCCTTATGACCATACACCATGGCAACATGCCGTAGGCCTTTGTTTGGTGTAGTCAAAGCGCCGAAGACAACCTGTGAGGTATGCTCAATCACAGTAAAGCTAGCCAAATTGCTATCCCACATAATCATAATACCTCCTGCAGTGCCAACTGCAGGTTGGTGAAAGAAATCCCAACTGTTGCCAATGATACGACCAACATCAGTCTTATTAATCATGGAGACTTTGGTTTCAGCCAAACCAACAAAGAAAACTGAATTATCCCTAACCACTTCTCTAAGTATTAGCTTTTAATAATCATATATGCTTGCATGTTAGTGTATGTATCTTATGTGTATCATTATATCAGTCAATATATCATTAAATGTTGTTGAACCTCATGAGCCTGGCATACTCTAGGATTATAATGATTAAAAATATATTTTTTATACTAACTATTAATCATGTTGTGTGTGCATGAAACTTATTTTTAATCCAATGTTTCAGGAAGCGTGCAAGTGACCGATTCAGGATAAAGGAATTGTTGAAGCTAAAAAAGTTAAAGTGAAGAAAACTAGTTAGTGCTATAAAGATCAAGAAATAGAGTGTGTGTCCTCTTGTAATTGTATTTTTTATTTTTCCTGAGTCCTTTATATGTTAGGAATGAAGTAAGTTAAACAATCACACACACAATGGATATTATGAAATTAAATAGAGTTAATTAAATCATTTAATTTTTTGGCTTGTCCATATCGTACAATTTGCTTCACATGGAATGATATAAATTATAATATTATAAATTCCAAAAATCAAATGATATTATTTAACTTAAAATAAAAATTGAAAAATTTTTCATAACAACTTATATAGTACGAAGAAGATCACATTGGACGATCAACTATTTAATTTCAAACTATTGAAATTCTAAATTTTCTAAATATAGGAAAATTCAAATTTTGAATTTTTTGTACTAGACGAACTGATTTATACATAACAACACTTAAAGATTTGTATTATGAATTACCTATTTTGGAACCTGAAATCAATGGGGTAAATTAGAGATGATTTTATATTGTAGGATTCAATCGTGTATTTCGAACAAATAGAGAGCATGCCTAGTCAAACTCAATTTGGACATGTCAATCTTATAACCACTAGAAAATATAAAAAAATAGGAAAAACACTTTTTAGTGCATAATAATGCATAGCGCCGTAACACCACTGTCAGTGCCACAACAATTTAAGCAGAAATTGAAGTTATTGTAGACAGAGACTTCAGCACCACAATGTCCATTATTGGTGCCGCAACGATCCAGCTCATACAAAAGTTTTAAATTTTCATTTAAAAATACATTCAGAAAACCTATGTCTAGTTTGACCACATTAGAAGCATTGACCAGTCATCCGATAACAATGACCCAAGTTGCTCATGCCATAGCTCTAGTACACTGGTGCCCCACTCATAGAGTCTACATAATTGATAACACCACCACCATTGAGAACTGATATGGATGATCCACCTCTCTTGGAGTCTACAGGCCAAAAATTGCTCCTCTACTAAAAACTTTACTATTAGAAGCCTCACTACTAAATCTCTTCCTACTAGTAAGCCATCACTGCTAAGTGGATGATATATCATTCTCAATCAAATAAGCTCTCAATACCATATATATATATATATAATGGAACCAAAGGCTACATCAATCTATCTTTATGCCCTTTTAAAAATCTATAACACTTATCATGAAAAGTGTTAAGTAACTATAGAGCATATTTATCTTGGGTAGTATACTCTTCCTCGTACTATATCAATGGCTTTCTTCCTTGAACAAAACTTAGAAATATCTCCAAGTAGATGAAGGAACAAACCATGAACTTAATACATCTATAAACTTCTTTCAACTAATAAGGGAATTCAGCATCCCCTAAAACTTCTCCTTATATTAGCACAACCATCATAGCTCACCCTCTCTATCTAACAAAAATAATGTTAATATTATAAGCCAATCCTCTATTGTTTTATGCTAATTAGTGCCCTCAAATCTCAAAGGCTTCAACCTCAAAGCATATGTAAATTTATATTCACCTCATCAGACATGATAGAAGGTATCCTTCTATGGGATTTACCTATCATTTATGCTACCAGACTAGAAAACTTTGATATAGATTCAAAACTAATAACATAAATATTAATCTATATTGGAACTTCATCTATCAATCATATATGGGTCTTATTAATCCATCAAAATTTCCCACATATTATATACAGTTGAATAGAACATGCACATGAAATAAGTAGAAATACCAAAAATTATTAATAATACTTAGAACTATCTCACTTGACTACAGATCAATTCCAATATATCTATTTACAATAAGTTGTACAAAACCACCTCTTTAATACCAAAAATGGACTGTCATAATCTAACCAATTATAACCTATAGACAGAACTAGCCATATCATATTGGATGGTGATAGATCGAACCCCAATATCTAGTTTCAGATTCAAATTTATTTTAAATATTAATAGACAACAAAGTTACTAATTAACTTCTAAGGAACAAAAAATAAAGTCATAAATAATTTTTTCCCTTTTATGTGCATCTTTAAATATGAAGTTACAACAAAATCTATAAACTATAGTATATTAATACATGTTAGAATAAAACGAATATGAGAAAATCCATAACTACACAAAAAAATAAAAATAAAAGACTAGAAAAATCCTATACATACTCAAAAGATAGAAACATATAATCCAAGCTACTAAACTGGCTCCTTACCTTTTCCCTAACTTGAAATAGAATATAAAATATGTGTGATGCAACACATCTCAGCATGTCACAACCACTAATCTAAATTTTTAATAATAAATCCAATCTGCATTTATTATTCAAGAGAAGTTAACAATAGACAATTGTATTGATCAAAATAATGTTAGTAGATGACATAAATTAAACCTACTTTACATTAAAAATAAATAAATAAATAAGTACATCATATATTAGAGTAGAAAGTAACAAAGTATCAATCACGCTCTTATATTTCCCGTTAGAAATAGATACCATAGTTTAGACCCTTAAGTATCTTTGTGCTAACATATCAAAAAATTAGCCTTGATGACTGTCCAATGCTTAGCACATTAGACATTTAAAAGTCCAGGCTCTTATAGCTCCTACTGTATTTAACACAAGAAAACTTTCTCCAACATCTAAAACCCTCAAAATCACCTATTTTAAGTAGATAAGCATATGTATAATGCATTTCAATGAAATAAATCTAAATAGCCATCTTGCAAAAATTTACATAATACTTAATTAATAACTGACAAATTTAGAAATTGAGCTTAATTTCATAAGTTTCATAATTTTATCAAATTACCAAGTATTGTTCAGGATGCTATTTTGAAGTTCTAGTTGTACTACATCATTTTCTTTAGAGGTCAATTTTTTTTCTAATTTACCAAAAATAGTACACTTTTTAATTTACTCAATGAAATTTCTAAAAAAAAAATACTAAAATGTTAAGTATACTCAAGTCTACAATATATAAAAAGTTACATGAAAATTAATTAACATATGTGAAGTTATTCATATTTTTTTACAATATAACCTACCTCAACATGGATAACTTTTTGAAATGGGATGATAGCAAAAAAATAGTTCAAAGTCACTCACAATTAATTTTATCTCTAAAAATACCTTATATTTCTCTCTCTAAACTTGCCTAGGAGGGGCTTGATTTTATCCAAAATTAAAATATATTGGAATATGATATTTTTATTAAAAAAATAATATTGCACTGCAGCACTAATTATAGCAGTGCTGCAACACTCTAAATAGAGAGCATGACATCATAGTACCCAACCCAACGCCACATCGTGTAACATCCCAAGATCTAAATTTAATATAATTATAAATTTTTATTTCTCAATTAATTTTCCAAAGTCACTAAATATCTATCATTTCAAATAAATCCAATAAAACTAATTATAAATCTTATACATTAAAATATTTATATATTTATTCCTTCAAAATGTAATTTATAATAGATAAGAGATTTCAAAAATATCAATCTATCATATTTAAAGCTCGTAGCTATAAAAGAAGAGAATAAAATACATAAATAAAAATAACTGAAAATTTTGATCAGTCTCACTTCTGAGGGTCTTGATCCATTCCACGACCTGAAATAAAAAAAAACATAATGAGCTTATTAAGCCCAACAGGTTACCAAAACCATATTATTGTATTCACTGCAAGGGAAAAGAATCAAATGCATGCTCCAATTCTAATTAATATAAATCAATATGATATTAGTATGAATGATAAATAATTTATGTAACCAAATATCAATCAATAGGAAAAACTAATATGATCAGTAAAACATGAGATTTTCATTAACAACAAAAGATGTCAATCAATCTATAAAAAAATTGATAATTTTTTTTATAAATCTATAACAAGTTCTATACTCAAATAAAATCAATTATCTATTAGTTATATTCATATTGATGGTTCCATTATATGCTTATATCAATCATTATGACATATATAATTGTCTATCATTATCAATGCATTATGCATGCATAATTATAGATATCTAACAATATAGCTATCATATGTTATATCATACTATGATAATCTTAATTCTTATATCAATCCTATATACATTGTCATGTAAATATAAAATTGATACAATTATGAATAGTAAGGTAGGGCATCAAGCTTTAAAGTGGTGTTTTCATTCATCCACCCCAATTATCGCTCAGTTGGTCATCAGTCTTTAATTTAGCCCCAACTATAGACCAATTGGTCATCAATGTTTCTCTTACCACCAATATTCATTATCTTAATTCAATTAGCAGGTGACTTTTAATAATTATTTAAGAGTCATCACCCTTTACTTGTCGATATAATTTGATCAAACAGTTACAAGCTACAACTAGGATTATACCACAAATTTTTATTTTAAAGAAAGCCCATTTTCCCACCCTCCTATATAGGGTATTATATTTTAAGAGCCAACCAATATTAATTATAGGATTAACAGTTAGCCTTTCTTGACTAGATGTAAATACTATATTTTTCTTTATAATGTAAGTTTGTATCATGTATGAAATATAGTAATTCATAAAATACAAGCAAATCTATAAAATTTGTCTAATATGTATTTACTTCAGATAATCTTAGTTTTCAATTTACTTAATGATATTCAATAATATTAAATTCAAAATACTCGAGAGAATCTTATCTATCATATACAAAAAAAAAAAATACAATAGAAGTTTGTTAAAAATAAAGATATTGTAACTTTTGTAAGTTAGGATCAAATTAAAATTCATAAAATAAAAATACACAAAATCATTTAAAATTAGAGGTAGGGTAATAGTTGCCTATCTCGAGACTAGCAAAAATTAATCAAATACCTTCAAACCCTAACTAGTCTCTTCCCTTTGCTTTCTTTTTCTTCCCTTTTCCCTATTTCTCTGTTAACTAGTCTCTTCCCTTTGGGTAATAGTTCCCTATTAACTAGTCTCTTCCCTTTGGTCATTATGCAAATTAATCCATTATAAAATTAATCCATTATAGGCTTGGCAGAAAAAAAAAAAAGAAATGGGGAAATGCTATCTTAATGAGTTCTGTAATGAAAAAGATATTTTATAATAATATATCTTGAGGACAATTTGGTCATTATGCAAATTATTAAATTTTTACATGAAATTCATTTAAATACTTTTATATAATCAAATTTGAAGCTTTTTTTTTAAATGTTCACAAAATAATACATGTTTCAAAAAACTATTGAAATCATTTTGCAAAATGAACACTTAACAATCCCAGAAAACCTACTTGTACCGATATGTATTAATTTTTAAAGAGATTACAATATGTGTCAATTTCTTAAGGAATTGAAATACTTCTTATTTCCATATCTACACTACTCATAAAATTAGGAGAAAATTATTATAATTATAGCATAATAATGTCTATATTATAGAGAGGATAGTTTATAAATTGGACTTATAATAACTCCTATTAAATTATTTAATTGGGTCAAAATATGGGCTATTATACAACATAAACTAAAATTTTTGAAAATATAGAGAGCTCCGTGACACAAGGCCCTAGTGTCACGACTCTCCCAAGGGAAAAATTATAGTTTTTTTTTTTCATACATACAAAATAGTAGGACCTACTTCATAATTGACTTTAGGCATTCACAAACACATAGAGCACTTACATACACATGTAGAGTAAAATGTTAAAGTTCTAAAACACATAACTTACAAGACCATATCAAAATAGGTGTAGTACTATTACAAGAAGTATTATAAATAATATGTCAGGAATCTTGCTAACATATAATGCCAGATTGTACAATATCACCAACTATACGACATCAATCATATAACATCATATCAGTCTTAATCATAGTATAGAGGCATAATATATGATTCATACTACAAGAAAATCACCACTTATTGGCGGCACTTTTTGACAGTTAATATGGCTTTTTCAATGGTTTTAAAAATTACCGGTGAACCGGTATAAACCACATAAGAACCAAATTCGAATGGTTATTTTTTGACGGCTATGTTTTCCGACAGCCTTTCGACAGCTAGAACAACCGGTAAATTTCGACTATCAAAATGCTGGCGACCACCAGTTAATTACTAGTGGCATACCGGTCGTACTAAACAACAAGGTTAGTCGGCAGCTAAGCCGAGAATTAAACTTAAACTACTAAATAGCCTCCAAAAACCTATAGCATTAAAAAAAAGCCCCTTTTATTTAAACTAATTTTCACAATACCTACATAGAATTCAAAATATATATAAAATAGAAACTTTAAGGGCAACATGCCATTATACTCAACCTACATAAATGGAATCCAAAATCAACATAACATTACATATGAAATAACAAAACACATTCAACAAATTATATTTGCACAATCCATAATAAACAGAAATAATTCTTTAAACAAAGAAGAATGCATATGTTCTACAATCAAACATAAAATATGAAATCCACAGTCATATGTTCAAAATACACCATAAAGTTCATCAACTAAATAACACATTAATTATCCTTTGTGTCCTCGCTACCCAGTGTTTCAGGTGTCGGCTCTTGCTCTTTCTTCTTTTAATTTTCATCTCAATCTGATCGTGCTCCACCTACATCTCATTTTGAATCTTTCTCATCTCTTCAATCTCTCTTGTCAGGGCAGCAACCCTTTGGATAATAGTTTCTTCAACTCCACTAACATAATAAAATACTGATGTAGATGAATTTCCCTCATAAGCATATCCCTATGAACCTTAGCCATAAACCCTCCCCCTCTACCTTCCTCCAATAACAACTGATAATGTCTGATACCCAGAATACTAGATCTATCCTGAATATGATCTCTCACTAGTAGACTAATGACTATCCCAAACTCGTATAAAATTATCCTACAAGAATAAATCTATAAAATAAATTTATATTCATTTTATCATATTACTTAAAAAATGATACTCACATGAGCTTTCTTTACCTTCTCAATCTACCAACTGATGGTTAGCTTGATGTTGGTGAGCCCTCATATGCAACTCCAATGGTGTAGGCTCATGACCAAGAAATTCTTTCTGCAAATAGAAGATATATTTATAATAATATATAAATATTTATTAAACTAATTGAAAGCTTTTAACAATCATCATATATGTTCAGTATGTGGCACGGATCCACCAGTATGAAGAAAGCTTCTTAAACCCCTCATAATTAGATGCTCTATTTTGCTTATTATGCTCTCTCAATTTGGTAAACTCTGCGCTCTCCCAAGCTCTGCTCAAATTTACCCTCTTCAATTCATACTAGATGCTCCCCAAACTTTTTAATGTCCAAGAATATGTCCCTAAGACGAGTCGATCCTCTCCATTTAAAATTTATTATAATCCTCGTGCCATGCTCAGGCAACCACATAAAATCCTTCTTTAAAATGTAGGCATAATAAGTAATACTGATATAAATGAAATAAAAAAATTTAAGTAATGTCAAATAAATATATTTAAAATTCTCTAAACCACATATCCCTAACTTCCTTTGGGATTTTCTTCCATAATAAGTAAGGAGCATCATATTTTTTCCATATGATATCTCGAATCTTGTCGATAGGCGACCTTGAGGGATTAAAGATGTAGGTTAAATTTTTTTTCAAGAACATATAATAGATCAACTTACAATAACTTTATAAAATAAATTGAACTTACGTATTGACCTCAAGCTCAATGTATACATGCTTATATGCTGCAGCTGTAGGATCCCCAGCACTATCCTCTGTATGTATAGATGGTCCACCGTGTTCTGGATGCACAGGATGTGGGTAATAAGAGGGGGGTGGGGGTAAGGAGAGTAAGGGATGGTGGATGGAGCAGTTTTTGATGTTGGTGGGGGGTAATATGAATATAATGGAGACAAAAATTGAGGACTCATTAACTTAGAAGAGAAGTACCTAGGAAAGGATGGTGGTACTCCAATTAAATGTGGATCTGACTGTCCCTGGCCCTTCTCAGTCGGGGACTACTATTGAATCCTTAGTAGTGGTGACGGTATCACTAGTAGAACTGATCTCTACCCCTCACCTTCTTCACCCTATCTAGGCCTGCTTGGTCCACTAATCAAATGTTTCTTACGAGAAAACTTTGAAGTGAAGGATCTACAAGGAGGATCATCACCTGAAGCCATCTGTAGTAAAATAATCAATTAGTAAATCATTATAACATATACAAAAATTAAATTATAACAATTATGAAGATTTGCATAAGTAGAAATAAATAAAAAATAGAATGTAGAATAATTAGTTGTAACAAATATAAAATATAACATAATATATAATAATTAACATACAAATAGGATTTAATAAGAGACATTTACCAAAATTTATTTACTAACTTGCCTTCCAAAAACTACAATTCAATAAGTACATTTACCATGATTTGTTTATAATAAATTTAGTCACTTAAATTATAAGAACTATTCATTATAAGAAATATTTTCATTACTCTCCAAAGTTTCTTCACTTTCTTCCTCGTTATCACTTGATGAGCTTGTCAAATTATTCACATCCTATAACTGCATTTCAATATTATGCAATGTAGTTGACACCTCATCAATGTTAACATACCTCTAATTTGATATCTCATCCTCTTGATGTGTAGTTGTTATGACATATTATTGATCAATTATTCCCCGTGCTTTTTTTTAATGACAGCTAGTTAATCTTATTTATCTCTATAACCACTAATATATTTGTTGAAATAAACTTGAATGAATTGACTTGCTAATACAAATGGATCAAAATTTTTTTATCTTTTATTATGTTTTGCTTCAACTAAACCATACGCAGGATGAACATTTATGCTTATATTTTATACTGGATCATACCATTGATAGTTGAACAAATATAAAATGTTTAGTAAAAGTCCATATTATGACCAATCTTTATTCTTGTACTTCTTACATGGTTCTCGAAGTAGTAGGAGTAGAAATGAGTGATTTCTTGAGATAAATATGCTTCACATATCAATCCTTCTGGTCGTGCTTTATTCTTAATATATTTTTTCAACTTGTTCAAATATCTGCTAAATAATTACAAATTATTAGTTACCAATAAAAATGTTTAAAATAATATATTAAAAACACATTTTACCTCCATAAAGTTTACATCCAATAATATTATACAGGTCCACTAACTCTAGCTTTGTAAGGTAGATAGACTAGAAGATGTTCTATAGAATCAAAGAATCATAGGGGAAATATCATATTAGCTTGGGTAGAATAAAACAACTCGAAATGGCTCTCTGCTCTCCCGAGGCGATTCCGAGGCAATTTCTAAGGTTCGCTGGTGTCCGAGCATCCGGCCCTCCTAGCTAGATTTTTTTACGGTGATTTCATTTCAAAACTCTATATCTTCATTTGTAGATCCTACTCTGTTTCCTTTTTGTGGATTTACTGAGTTTTTTTGTGTGGGATGATGACAGTTCCAACATCATCGCACCCTAAACCTTCATCCATGGAAGGGAAAACTCGATCGTTTAAGGAGGCCCTTGCTGGAGGTTCTTCTTCTTCTCTGAAATTGAGTTTCTTGCATTCTTCGTATAAGGGATGTCCAGCTCTGATTTTTTAGGATAACGTTGTTGATTATCTTGCTACCCCTTTTGCTTTTACTTTGGTTGGTAAATTTATTTTAAGGAGGCCTAATCTTGATGTGATTTGTAAGTTTTTTATGAATCTTAAGCTTACCGGTTCTTTTCATGTTGGATTACTTAATCAAAGGCATATTGCTATACAACTTGCAAATGATCTTGATTATAGTTGGATTTTTTCTCGTAGATCGTATTATATTCAAGCTTTTCAAATGAGGTTATTGAAATGGACTCCAGATTTTGATGTTAGGGAGGAATCCCCTATAGCTCCAGTTTGGTTGGCTTTTCCTAATTTGAGATTACATTTTTTTAATCAGCAAATTTTATTTGGTTTAGCTTCGATCTTCGGCCGCCCCCTACAAACTGACCAAGCTACTACTTCGGTCTCCCGACCGTCCATTGCTAAGGTATTGGTAGAACTGCATGTTTCAAAAAAGTACCCTAATGAAATTTGGATAGGTTCTTAAGTTAAAGGTTATTTTCAAAAAGCTGAGTTGGAAAATTTACATATCTTTTGTTCTTTTTGCAAAATGCATGGTCATGCTGTGAATGAATGTTTTTAGAAATATCCCAACTTGTGTGTTGATAAGAAGTCTGTAAAACAATCGAATGAGGTTGGTTGTGTTGAAAAGGAGAAGGAGAATACAATTGATCCTGTTGGGGATCGTATTCTCCTTTGGTTGTGGATCCCGTGGCTGATCCAGTGATGGCTCCACCGATTTTTTTAACTCATTGTCAAGAACAGGAAGTATCTCAATTAAATATTGTTGCTAATGATTG
Source organism: Dendrobium catenatum (assembly GCF_001605985.2). Lineage (NCBI taxonomy): Eukaryota > Viridiplantae > Streptophyta > Magnoliopsida > Asparagales > Orchidaceae > Dendrobium > Dendrobium catenatum. The sequence continues at coordinate 320,881 of NW_021318920.1, forward strand.
TTTTAAGATAGTTTCTAATGTTAATGAGAACAATGTGGTTAATGATTTAAATATAATGGGTAATGTTCATGCTTGCATTGTAGAACAGTCTTTATCTAATGCTAATGATGGTATTAATCTGATTGTTGAGCAGGAAAATATTTCTCTATATGTGCATTTGGTTGGGGAAGAAGATGAAAACACTAACTTGACATTGGAGGAAGGAGAACTTAGCCCTACAGTTTTTCATAAAACACCTTCTGTTATCTTGATGGATTCGGCCTTGAAGGTAAATAAAAACTGGAATGATGATAGTAAGTTTATGGAGGATGATTGTTCTAGTTTACACACGAAACTTGCTAATGAGGGTAAAACCCCGAATCATTCTAATTATAATAGTGATGCTTTTACCGATACTGAGGATTTGGATATTAATGCTAAATGTTTTGTAAGGGATGACAATGATACTAGCTTTACTAAAGTACATAGTAAAAAAAGTAGGAAGCCTAAACAAGTTACCTTGCAACCTCCTAGAAAAACTAGGTCTAATACTTCACATTAAATTCTCTTTTATGTTTAATACGGATATATGGAATGTTAGGGGTATTGGTTTCCCTTCTTCTCGCATCCGTGTTAAAAACTTATGTCGTGTGCACAATATTTCTATTCTTATTCTACTTGAGCCTCTCATTGCTTCTTCTAGGTTATTAAATATGTCTCAGTTTTTGGGTTTTAACCATGCTATTTCGAATTTTTCTAACAAAATTTGGGTTTTCTGGAAAAATCCGGTTCTTCTTGAAGTTATTGGTGATTTTTCGCAAGTTCTTCATTGTAAAATTGAGGTTTGCAATGTTCATTGCTTTGCTTCTTCTCTTTACACTAGAAAAATATTATGGGAATCTATCATTAATTTTCATAGTTTTTGTAACTTTTCTTGGCTTGTTGGTGGAGATTTTACTCCTATTACTTGCACTTCTAAAAGGATGGGTGGTTCTAATCCCTCTTATCATATTGAAGATTTTAATAACATGATTTTGACTTGTAATTTAATTGATATTTGCTTTGTTGGTGATAACTTCATGTGGAATAGGGGGCACTTATGGCAAAGGCTTGATCGTGTTCTTTTCAATGATTCTTGGATCAACTTCTTTAATTCTACTAATGTCCAACACCTTAGTAGAACTCTTTCGGATCATAGGCATTTACTTATTACTATTAACCTTAGGCATTGTAAAGGCCCAACTCAATTCAGATTTCAAAATATGTGGTTACTTAATAATTCCTTTTTAGATGTTGTTCAAAATAATTGGAGTGCTCCTCTTCACCCCGATAATGATATTTTTGGTATGAGGAGACTTTGGCTTAAACTTAAAAGATTAAAACAAGTTATTAATTGGTGGAATCGTCATGTTGTCAGGAACATTTTTTCTAATATTATTCAAGCCGAGCAACTTGTCAACTCGACCAAGATCTTATATCTTAATGACCCTTCTGATGAAAATTATGAGCTTTTAAAGAAGCATAAAGTTGAGTTATTTAATTTTCAAAATCAGGAAGAGGTTTATTGGAAATAAAAAGTGGCTGCTAAACATTTGGTTGGAGGTGATAAAAACACTAAGTATTTTCATGCGCTTGTTAAGAGAAAACGTGACAAGAATACTATAAATAAAATTTAAAGGGATGATGGTTTGTTTACTGATAATAATATGGAGATTAATAGTTTGGTGGTCAGGTATTTTCAAAACCTTTTTAATACAGATTTCAGTTCTAATCATGTTTTCGATTATTCTTTTATTCCTAGCCTTGTTTCTATGGAGGATAATATTATCCTCTCTAGAACCCCGACTTTGGATGAGGTTAAGGAGACTATTATGGGTATGAGCTGTGATTCTGTAGCTGGACCGGATGGATTTACCACCCTTTTCTTTCAAAAAACTTGGCAGATTATTGCTTTAGATATCTATAATGCGGTTTTCGATTTTTTTGAATAAAACCCAATGCCTAAATTTTTGCTTCTACTGCTTTAGTTCTTATTCCCAAGAACAACTCTACTAAAACTTGGAATGATTTTTGTCCTATTAGTCTTTGTACCTTCTTTAATAAATTAATTTTTAAGATTATTATGAATCATATTTCTGTGCTCTTACCTAAGATTATTTCCCCTTATCAGATGGGTTTTGTGAAAGGGAGAGCCATTACTGATAACATTTTGTTGGCTCAAGAGTTTGTTCATGATTTGGATGTTAATATGAGAGGGGGTAACTTGATTTTGAAGTTAGATATAGCTAAAGCTTATGATAATATTGATTGGAATTTTATTTATTTAGCCCTTGAGCTTTTTGGTTTTAATTCTGTCTTTATTAAACATATTAAGAACAGTATTGACAATGTCTTCTTTTTTGTTATTATTAATGGCTCTAATCATGATTTCTTTAAGTCTTCTAATGGTTTGAGGCAAGGTGATCCTATTTCTCACGCCCTTTTTATTATTGCTGCTGAATTTTTGTCTAGGGGCCTTTCTAACTTATTTCAGAATCATCCTGATCTTTATTTCAAAACTTTAGGTGGCTTGCATATTTCTCATTTATATTTTGCAGATGATTTTATTGTATTTACTAATTCTACCATTAACAGAGTCCAAAGAATTATGGATTTTTTTTATCAATTTGAGAAGATTAGTGGTCTTTCCTTTAGCAAGAATAAAAGTTATTTTATTGCTTCTAAGAGGATTACTAATGATCGTATCTTAGCTATTAAAAATATTTCGGGTTTTACGCATTCTACTTTACCTTTAAAGTATCTTGGTGTACCCCTTTTTAAAGGTAGAAAGACTTCTTTTTTATTTAATGATCTTATTGCTTATGTTCAGAACAAATTGCATTCTTGGGATTCCAATTTTCTTAGTTTTGATGGTAGACTTACTCTGATTAAAAGTGTCCTGTGTGCTTTACATGTTTATTGTTTTCAAACGATTTCTCCAACTAAAACTGTTTGTAGTAAGATTCATAAGCTGATTAATAATTTTTTCAGAAGAGGCACTTCTTCTACCTCTAAAATTAATTGGGCCAAGGGGGAGAATTGTTGCGATGTTAGAGAAGAAGGTGGTCTTGGTTGCAAGAACTTATTGGATCTTGCTAAGGCTTTCTCCTTTAAACTTTGGCTTAATTTACATTCTAAAGATAACCTCTGGGCGCAATTTATGACTTCTAAATGCTGTGTTGGTTAGCACCCTTCTAATATCTTTAGTAAGCATGGTATTTCCAGAGTTTGGAGAAGAATGTGCAAGGTTAAATGGGAGGTGGAACCCTTTATTTCTTGGGGTCTTGGGGTAGGAGATTCTATTGACTCCATTCTTAATACTTCATCCAATTCATCGCTTAAAGTTAACTATTTATTCAATAATAATTGTTGGGATATTGATAAGCTTTCTAATGTGGTTCCTGATTGCATCCTTCATCATATTTTAAAGATGCCGATTAATATTAACTCTAAGGATATTATTATGTATAATTTGTCTAAAGATGGTCATTTTTATCTTAAAATTTCTTGGAATGCTTTTAGATCCAAAGGGAATTGTGATAATACTTTTACTCAAATTTGGCACAAGAACATTCCTAGCACGTTTTTTGTTTTTGTTTGGAGAGCTTTACATAGATATCTTCCTACGGAGGATAATCTTATTAAGAAGGGTTTCATTCTTGCTTCCAAGTGTCAGTGTTGCTTTCACAATGAGAACATGCATCATGTGTTGATTTTTGGTCCTATGGCAGTGAGGACTTGGGTTTATTTTGATGATTTATTCAATTTAAATTGTTTTAATTCTCACCTCTCTCTTAAATCTTTTCTTAAATATTGGTTGGTTAATTTTAAAGGTCACATTCGGAATATTATACCTTGCCTTATTATGTGGTTTCTTTGGTTGGAAAGGAATAACTCCCTTTTTAACGGTGTTAGGATGGACCACCTTAACGTCATTCAGAAAGTTAAAGATAAGGTGGTGGCGCTTATGGCTATCAATTTGATCTCTATTAAACATTTTAAGAATTATTTATTTGTGGTTGAAGCTTTAGGGTGTAACTTGGAGTTTTTTATTCTTGTTGTGTGAACTTTTCAGTGGATCAAGTCCCGTAGAAATTTCTATAAATTAAACATTGATTTGAGTATTTCTAGGAATGTTGCTGGTTTTGGTGGGATCACTAGGGATAGCAATGGTTTACTTGTTGCAGGTTTTGCGAGGCCTTTGAATATATGTGATTATAATACTGCTATGAATGAGGTTATTCTCTATGGTTGTCAAGTTTGCACCACTCTTAATGTTTTTTTAACTTGATTATTAAAGTTAATTCTGCTTTCAATTTTAACCCTCTTTGTTGCTAAGATGGATTCTTGTTGCAACGCTAATAGTTTTTATCTTATTCGTGATATAAGCCGCAGCTTTTGGGTTTGAATTATTCATTTCATCATATTATGAATGGGGGTAATGTATATGACTCGTAGCTTGCTCGGTGGGGGTGCGATCTCATTGGTATTACTGACTTTTTCAGGATCAATTATCCTGATCAGCTTAGGGGGTATCTTAAGCTTGAGGAGAATAAGGTTCCTTATGCTAGCGATTAGTGTTAGGTTTCTTTTGGTGGTTCATGTATCTGTTGCGTTGTTTCTAGTTATACATCATTATTCTGCTCTGTTTTATTTCTTCAGTATTTATGTGGTGGTGGTTTTTAATTCTGGTATCAGAATTTGCTCTGTTGCATTGTTTGGTGTTCATCGTTTAGCCTTATTCGCTGTGAATTTTGACTTGAGCAATGATCTTTATGGCTACATTGCTGATGGTCCTACCTATTGTTGCTCTTCTACCCTCAATCTTTGGAGTGCTAAGGGTAATGATAGTTGTGTGGATGCCATTTTTTATGGTTATGTTTCAGTGTTTTATTTGTGGAGGATCACTTCGCTGGGGTTTCTTGGTTTGTGTTGCTGTCTTGCTGGGGGTTTTTGCCTGCTGTTTGCTGGGCATTGTTTATGTTTGGCAATAGTTGGGGGAAAAATTGGTGCTTTGGCTGGGCTGTGAACTGGAAGCTGCTCTTTATCGATTTGTTCTTATGGCATATTTTAAACTTTACTTGGTTTTGGATGGTTGGTTGGGGAAGTCGGGGCTCTTTCAAGTTTGTTCTTGGTGGGTTTGAAGGTAGAATTGAGTGGCATGGGGATGCTCCAAATGAGGCTCTTCCGAATATATTTTATCTGAGCTTTTTAGTTCTTAATTCCACGTTTGGCTTTATTGGTCACACTTCTTATTTCTTCTACATTGCTTATTATATCTCTTTAAGCCTTTGTGATTATTTAAGATTTTTAATGCGGTGGTGTAGGGTTCTCCTTTGCATTTGTTCCTTTTTGCAGGAGGAGCTAAGGCTGGATCAGTTCAAGGATTTTTGTAGAAAGACTGGGGTTCATAGCGATATTTGTATCTTTCTTTTTTGGATGCTTGTCTATAGAATCATTAGTTTGTTTTTAGGTTGCTTTTACTTTTTTGATTGGGGAGTTTATTGGTTCCTTTATTTGATTTTGAATTGTTTTGTAGCTCTCTTGAGAATTGGCAAACCGATGGACTCCCTTTTGATCCTTGTAATCCTTTTTGGCTTTAACACGTAATCCCCGTCTTTGGAGTTTTAAAAAAAATTAAAAAAAAAATCATAGGGGAAATTTTTTTTCTAACTTGCATAGGATGATTGGTATGTTCTCTTTGTTCCTCCATAAAGTATCTTTGCTTAGTTTAGATGAACATAGGTTTTTGAAGAAAATGCTAAGCTCTATCAATAGATTCCATATGTAATCTGGTAATAGATATATTATGATCGAAAGGAGAACCTCCATAATTATGTAATAATCATGAGTTTTTAGCCTAAATAATGTTGCAAATTTAAGATCTAGACATCGGCTTAAGTTTGACCATAGCCATCAGACATTTTTAAACCTTTAAACCACTAACATATTAAACTTTTTTGCTCTAACATGAAATAGTAGGGTGCTTTGGGCTTCATTATTTTTCCATCACTAGTTCTTACTAACTCTAGTTTTTTTTTGCCTGCAGAACTCTTTGATATCGATTCTAACTTTGACGTTATCCTTACTCTTACCTTTAAAATCCATAATTATATTAAAAATGTTATCCATAAAGTTTTTTCTCAATGTGCATAACATTCAAATGCCTTATCAAATTTATTCTCCAATATGGTAATGTCCACAAAATACTTTTTTTAATCCAATTATGTTTAACGCCATATCTTGAAAATTTATACTCAAAAAATGTTTAAAATTAAATAATTAATGAAAAGTCAAAAAATATCTGTCGTACGAATGCTTCTTTATTTCTTCTAAATAAATGATCAACAGATAAGAAAATTTGATGATAATCAAATCAAATATTTTTTCCTCCATATTTTAGTGTGATATATTTAGTATTCTCCATACAGTAAGGGCAAGCTAATTTTTTTGTTGTGCTCCAACCAAATAATGTACCATAAGCTGAAAATTTGCCAATGGTCCAAAGTAATGTAGCTTTAAGGAGAGAACTTTGTTTGGTTGAGATGTCATATGTAAGGACACCTTCTTCCCATAAAAACTTGAGATTATCAATTAATGGTTGCAAAAAAATATTAAATTTTGCTTTTAGATTATGTGATCCAGGTATTATAAGTGTTAAGAACATATACAGGATAGTTATACACATCTCTGGTTAAAGGTTATATGATGTTAATATAACTAGATAAAAGGAGTATGGTGAAGCTACATGAATATATGGAATAAAAATATTAGCACATAATCTTAATCTTATATTATGTGACTCAATAGCAAATGAAGCATGTGTACGATCAAAATGTTTCCACGCTTCAGCATCTGATAGATGAGAAAAAATACCACTATTTACTAATTTCTTCTTTTATCATCTCATATGACCTGTTGAACTCATTGATGCGTAGGGCTGCTGAAGTCATGTAATGTTCAGTAAATAAAATAAATGGGAATATGAAACATCTTTCTTTTGACAATATTATTTTCCCAAGTTTGGTTTAAACCTAGGCGCATTTCAGGTGCGACAATAAACTTATGTTGCATCTTACTTGTAGTATAACATACATCCATTTATACAACAATCAATTTTTGTAGCAGAGTGACCCAACTTGAATGCTAATTTCTTTGCTCGATATAAATATGTGGGGATTAAATTGTCTGTAAGATTTGTTTTCTTGAGAAGACCAATGAAATTATTAAAATTATCAAGAGAAATATTATATTCAATTTTGATACTTAGCTTCCTCATAGCAATCGATAATTCTGAATGAGTTTTGTAACCATCCTAAATTGATTTTTGAGCTACATATAGTAACTCAAATAATCTTTTTTTGTTTTTCCATATGGTGGCTCTTCCACACTAGGCCTTAAATTATGACCTGCTACATCAAAGGTAAGTTCTTCATACAATCTTCATCAACTATTTTAAAACCTATGGATGGACCGGCATGAACATCTCTGTGTGGCTTGTACTCTCCATGTGAGATCCATATTCAATAATCTTGAACAAATCCCCTACGATATAAATCAACCTTTATATCATTAGAGTTGAGAAATACTTGATTTTTATACTTTGAACATGGACATCTAAACATTCCATCAACTTTAAATGAAGGTAGTTGAGATGCAACTTGAATAAAAGTCTCAACTCCCTGCATAAATTCATCTATCAATCCCCTTCGACCTAGTAAAATTTTTTTATACATCTAATATCTCTCTTCTTGGATATTCATTTGGAAATTAAAGTAAATATTCCCTATATAGTTGTGAAATTAATTATTAAAAAATATGAAGCCTTAATTCTCATTTAAATCTAAGAAAGAAATATCATTTATAATATTTTCTAAAAAAGTCTTTTCTGGTCTACCTCTGCCTTTCTTAAAATAGGTCAAATCTAATACCTCTACTTTCCTAGTCGAGTCATCAGAATGTCATTGTTTTAAGCAACCAAATCATATATGGTGACTTTTTATTTATAATATCCCCATATATTTCACCTTCACTCTGAACAAGATATCCAATATATATAAAATGTGTACTCTTATTAATGACTTTATCCCCCAAATTCACAATCCCCTCATGCGAGAACCATTACAATCTTAGGTAGACATCCATAATTCAAAATTACCTTGAACTCCCTCTCTAGTCCTACCAACAAGAGAATATCGTCAGACAAAGAATACACCAAGATAAATCCTCTTGCAAATGTCTATTAAGAACATCTATGATTAAAGTAAAAAAGATATGGGCTTAAGGTTGATCCTTGATGTAATCAAACTGAAATATGAAAATACATGGTTAAACTATCTAGTGTTTGAACACAAGTAATAGCTCTTGCATACATATCCTTAATGACTTCAATATAATCATTATTAACTTTTTTATTTTCTAGAACTCTCCATAGCACTTCTCTTGGAACTTTATCATATGCTTTCTCTAAATCAATGAATATCATATATGTATCCTCATTGTTCTCTCTATGATTAAAGTAAAAATATATGTGCTTAATGTTGATCCTTGATGTAATCAAATTGAAATAGGAAAATAGTTTATCAAACCATCTAATGTTTGAACACAAGTAATTGATCTTACATACATATCCTCTTACAAATGTTGAGTGAGAACATCTATGACTAAAGAAAAAAAAAACTAAAAGCATGGATATCACCTTCGGCCCTGGGGGTTCGCAAGCCAGAGTGAGGGCGTGCTGGCAAAGTGAGGGTGTTGAAGGCTGGAGTCTTGTTGATGCAATCGGAGGTGAGGCATGAGAGCTACGTCTGGACAAAAAATAGAATGAAAAGAAAGGAGGAGGAAGGGATAAATGACCAATTTTAGGTCAATTTCCAACAATTTTCCGGCAGTTTGGACCATCGGAAAAAAATCACTTAACACGGCGGCTAAACCGCCGGTAATATGCGACGGCCCAAACAAAAATTGGTAGCATATTCAACAATCATTTTATAGTTGGAATGTTTGATAGTTTATTATTAAAAATTGTCGGTTAAAATCGGTGGTCAAACAGCCGGTTTAACTACTAGTGATTATGATGGTTTTTTTACCGTCAGTAATTTCGGAGGTTCTTTGACCACCGGTAATTGGTGATTTTCCTATAGTGTCATCAATACCATCAATTATATCATTCCCATATATCACTTTTAAGTATAAATTATGTATTATTTATTATATTTAAATTTAGTTAAAATATATTATTTTATTTATATTTATGTAGGAAATGCTCATAAGAAGGTAAAAATTCAGAAGTGTTAAACTAACAATTTGTTGGTGTTGAAAAGAAGCTTTGCTTTGAAAAGGGTGAAAAGTAGTTATGAATTAAATTTCTTTGAAAAAGCTTGAAATTGAATTTTGAATTTTAATTTTAAAATCAAACATACTATTAAAAATGATATACCACATCGAGAGTTAAAAATAAGATTTCTTAATGGAGTTCATATACATAATTGTAAATTTCATCATTAATAACATTGACAAATTTATGGATGAACTACATATGACCGTGAAGGGTCAAAATAATGTTCCATCAAATATTTAGATACATTAATCTGGATGTGTTATCATTAATTTCATATTCGAGGTCATGATAACAACTGACATAACTCCACAAGAAAAGAAATATCATCGCTTATCATTTATTCAAATAAGATGATAACGATTGTCATTGATTTTTTTTATTTTTTTAAAAAAAATTATTTAAATTTTGAAAATCGATATAGGGTCTTTAAATATCCTACAAGCGTGAAACCTCGTAGTTAATTACATCACATGAAACCTTAGTTTCCTACATTACAGAAAAAAAGTTCATTTTTGGCGGAATTTACGGCGGAAATAAATCCGTTCGAAATTCTGATAGAATTTTCGTCAAATTTTCGGCAAAATATTTTTGATGAATTTTTTGGTGAAATTCTGCTGTATTTTTTGAAGGTATTTTCATCGCATTTTCTGCTGGCTTTTCTAGCAAAACTTTCAGTGAATTTTTGTTAGAATTATTTTTTTTTTGGAAAATGACAATTTTTAATATTTAAAATCATTTATTTTGTAAATTAAATTAATTTATTACTAAATTGAATTTAATAATTATTTTGATCTTAATAAAAACTTAGCTTATAAATATAGTAATTATTTCAAATAAAATATAAATTAACTTAAACCACCTTAGCTCTTAAAAATTAAATTAATTATTTTGATAAAATATAAACTTAGTTTTAAATATTTTAAAAAGTTATATTAAATATATTAATTATTTTGATTTTTAAATATATTGACTATGTTAAATAACAATTTCTTTATTTTATAATATAAATAAAAAAAACTCACAACTTTATTCTTTTTTTCAGTGGTGGCATAGTGGTTTGGTGGACAGCGGGGTTGCTGAAGGGTAGGGGTTCGAATCCAGCCAGGCACAAGCATTGCGGGCGGGTCACGAGGAGCGGGCAGCTGGTTGCGGTTGAACCAGGCGGGTCACTGGGCAGTAGGTTACAGGCCCCGCATAGCCGGTAGAGGGCATCGGGTCATAGGTGAGCCTAGCTAGGCTAGATAAGGGGTTTCAACGGGTTGATGGGGGCTTCAGTAGGATCAAGTTCTTTTATTTTTATTTTTCCATTTTTAAAATTTTTCCAGTAGAGTTTAAGTTTGCCGAAAATATTTTTGATGGATTTTTTGCCAGAATTTCGATAGAAATTTTTTCGGCGGGCAGTTTTACATTGATAGCACTTTTCCGATGCATGTTTTACCGGCATAAATATTTTTGACGTAAATCCGCTGGAAATACTAATTTTTGATAAATTTTGTCTATTTTCTAACAAAACATAGCCGCCAGAAATTAACATTTTCCCGTAGTGTTATGAGAACTTGATTAAAATAATGAAAAAAAGGTTAATTTTAAGAATTTCAAAGAGTGATATGAAAGGAATGATATTTAAATTTTAACTGGGATTGGATCAAATTTGAGGAGAAGTATGAGGCATTTTGGGATTCTAAAATAATTTAGAAATGCCTCTGTCACCCTATGTGTTGGGCTTTAAGTTTTGGTCTTGAGAAAATTTTAATTTGAGTTATCAATTTATTAGAAAGTTAGGATTATATTCCCAGAAGGTGGAGACTTATGATTTTGGGTCTACCCCGGATCCTATGTTTAATTTGGGCACTAAATGATGGTGGCTCAAACTTAGCTAAAGTAGTGCAAATCTGGACTCACTCAGCCTGGATTGGGGAGCCAGTTAGCCGCCTAGACTCATAAAAACCATGTATATGATATTTTTATGAAAGTTGGGTAGGCTATTATTTAAGTTTTGATAAATTGGGGTTGACGTCTAAAGAGTGTCTTAATTGGCCCATTGACTTATGTAGGTTAAAGAGAAGAATAAAAAGAGGTAGGAGAAGAAGAAAGAAAAAAAAAAAGAAAAAAGAAATGAAGAACATGAAAGAGAATGCATAGAGAAAGAAGAAGAGAAAGATGAAGAAGAAGAAGAAGAAGAAGAAAATGAAGAAGGAATGGAAAATAAGAATAAGAATGGTAGGTAGAAGATGATGGGGAAGAAGGAAAAAGAAGATGAAGAGGAAGAAGAAGAAGGAGAAAAGGAAGGAGAAGAAGGAAGAAGGAAGGGAGGGGATAAGTTAGCTGCACGTAAGAGGATAGTTGACAGAAGGAGGAAGGTCAGGTTGGCATTAGGCTTGGCTGAGGCAGGAGATCGGCGAGAGCTATAGGCGATGGCATAGGGCCTCGACTTTCTCTAGATAGACGAACCAGGAGAATTAGGAGCAGGGGTTGTGTGGTGGATTTGAGAGCTTCGACTAGGGTGTTCGAAGGATTTTGAATATTTTGGGAAGAGAGAGAAGCTCCACAAATCAAGGAAGGATTTGGAAAGAGAGTTTGAAGATTTTGGTTGCAAAGATTGGAGATGGTAGAAAGTGGCCGGTCATCTATGGATGACCGGAACAACAAATCCATTTTATCTACCGCGAGTCTAATTATGTTGGATTCAAAAGGTAGATTCTCCTTCAAACGCATCTCCCCTCACAATCTTTGAGTTTTAGAAACTCCTCTTGTTATCAAAGAGGGAGGACTTTTGGCTAAACACGAGCCATTGCCGAATTCTAGTAAAGGGAAAGAGGTAATTTTGGTTTCTATTAAGCTACATAAATCTCCCTCACCGGTTTCTCTTGTTGGAGCTAATGACAAAGAAGCTTCTTCTTCAAGGAGAAGTTTTGTTGATATTTTGAAGAATAACAAGGATAATTTCAATAATCCAATTAATTCTTCAAATAATCATAATTCTAATGTGTGGATTAAAAAACCGCACATTAAAATTAATTGGGATAAAAATCTTGATGAGGATGAAGATTTAAACATTGTTAAACTGAATATGGATAATGAAATGTCCAATATTCATGTTTTGAGTAAATCTTTGGTGGTTAAAATTCTTGGGAAAATTTTATCTTTCTCAAAATGTGCCATTGAGTTAAGAAAACAATGGAAGAAATATGGAGGATTCCATTTAACCATTCTTGGCTTAGATTGGCTACTTTGTTCATTTCAATCTCATGAAGTCATGGAAGCAGTTCTTAATGGAGGTCCATGGTTTGTAGGGGGTTTTGCAGTTGGGTTAGATAAATGGTCTCCTAACTTCTCTCTTAATTCATTAGAAGGTGTTTCGGCTCCGATCTGGGTTCGCCTTCCTCACCTTCCACTACACTGTTGGGATGAGTCCAATATCACTAGAATTGTGTCTAGAATTGGGACTCCATTACTTTTAGATGGTAATATGTTTAGGTGGGGAAGGAGAGAATTTGCTAGAGCATGAGTTCGAGTTAATTTGAACTCAAAACTCCCATCTGGAATATGGGTTGAAGGGTTGCATGGAAGATTTTTTCAAAAGTTTGAATACGAAAATCTTTCATCACTTTGTTTCAAAAGTGGGAGGATAGGGCATATTGAATCAGTTTGTCCTAATATTGAAGATATACCTTACATCTCAAATCATACTGAAAATCCTTATGGTCCTTGGATGCAAGTTAAGTTCAAAAACAAGAAGAAATTAGCAAGTAATCTTTTGAAATCCAAGGTTTTTTCAACAACAGAAAATCAGGAATGGATGGTAGAAGAGAAGATACGGTTCAGGCTGAAGTACAAACAATGGCAGATGGAAACAAGCTCAATCTTATGTCTGATTCAGTTGTAATTGCAGGTTTCAAAAGCCAACTTGAAGAAACGGCTGGATTCAAGGAAGGAGATGAAGGGGCGGTTAACCAGAATTTGAATTTCAAATTGGACCAGCAAGCTTCTCGGAATTCAGTTTGTTTATCTAATTCATTTAATGCATTAGCTGATGTGGATAATGTGGTGGCTGATGTGTTAAATGAAACCAGTAAAATAGGAACCGTAGTTTCTGAAAATCTGGACCCTCAAATTTCAGATTTTGAAAGTTCAAAAAAACTGTTTCAACCAAAAATTTCGGTTTCCACAAAAGCTGTTCAATTTTCATATGATACTTTGATTAATCCAAAGGTGGTTGAGACTTAAGTTCTGGCTTTCTCTCCAACATACTCAGCTATCAAATTCAAAATTCCACAAAATTTGGAGGAGGAAAAGGAGGCTGAAACGGCTTTGTCTCATTCAACTACTCAAGGAGCTGAAGTTTCTCCCTCAACAACTTTGACGGCTGCTCCTCATTTAAATGATGCTGAAGTTTTGGGGACTCACAAAACAGAATCCGAACCATCAACAACTTTGACGACTGATGATAATGTAAATGGTAATTACACTCATAATACAATCCATGATTCTTCTTCTCCTCCATCAGCTATTAGTTTGAATTTCAAAAAAACTATTCTTAAAAAAGATAAAAACTTTTTTAAGAAGAATGTTTCCTCCGGTTCAAAGCATGTCTTATTTAAAGAACTTCAAGCATTGAGACCATTGAAAGAACAACGTACCTAGAAGGAAGATGGCTGAACATAAAGAGAAGAATGGTTTGAAACGTTCTTCTTCCTTTTTATCTCACTAATATGAAGAAGGATTCTCCCGTGGATAGCAACAAAACAAAGATTTTTTTGAAGATAGAGCACTTGATCATAAAGTTTGGCATAGTTTTACCAAACTTTTGGAATTTATTATTGAATTGTAATTTTTTTTTTTTAGCTTTCATTACATTTTCCTTAGTTTAATTTGTTATTTTAAACTTTGCATAATTTTTAATGAGATCTTTACTAATTCTTATTCTCTAACTTGATGGGAACTCTGGGATACTAATCAACCCTCGGGTTGTCTTAAACTTTGGTATCCCCTGCATCTCAACAGTTTCAAAATAGGAGATAGAGGATTTCATTACATTTATAAGAAGTTTAAATTTACAAAATTATTTTTAATAAGTTCCTTTTTTCTTGTTGAAAATGGAATCATTAGCTTCTTTTGCCTAGTTTGTATTAGGTTATCTACGTTTTCATTTTAATGCAATTTATGCATTCTCTCAAAAAAAAAGACTAGGTTGTTCAAAAGGAGAGATTATTATGTCTGTAGTCGAAACAGGAGAACCATCAAATTTTTGTGGGTGTGCGCAATAAAATCGTAGTTACAATTCATTTCTGCACTTTTACATAACACACTTACAAAAACTTGACGCAGCTTCGGTCTAGACTCCACATGTAATAATATCTCATTTGAATGAGAAGACAAGCGGCTAGGGGGTTTCGGCCTAGTATATTTAAAAAAATATATAGAGAGGCTCCCTGAGCTCAATGCAATCTTCTACCATGACATGATCCCTGAGCTCGATCTCTGTTGCAGTCGTAAAACCCAGATGTTTGAGGAGGGAAGCAGCGACAACATCAATTTGAGACATTGGATTCAATTTCCTAATTTGGGAAAGTCAATTGCACATGGATTGTATTTTCTTCTTAAAGAAAAAAAGAAAAAAAATGGATTGACACGATTGAGCTGAAATTGGGTCTGAATCAAACTCGATTCGAGTCAATTAGAGTTCAATTCAACTCGGTCGAATTAATTTAATGGAATTAAATCCAAATATGTGTTGATTTGAGTCAAATCGGGCTCGACAAGGTTGATACACATTTATCAAGTTTAATCAAACCTAGTCGGGTCTAATTTCCCTCGATTTGAGTTCAACTTGGTCCAATTGAGTCAATTTAATGAAATTGAACTTGAATTGATGCAATTGAACCTGAATAGTTACTGATTTGAATTGAATTAGGCTCGATGAAGTTCAATCGAGCTAATCAAACACACTCGAGAGGAAATGCATGAAAAACAAGGTCAACACTGACGTTAGTCTTCACAGTCATCAGATCTCCCCACTTATTTAGAGGTAGCTCAAGCTAGAAACACATCATTGTCTGGCTTTTGATGTTCACTATCAACAAACGATTCTTATCAAAAATTAATGCTCTTTAGCCAACAAAATCTTTGTATGCTAGCCGCAAATGTCCAATTCATGTCTTCAAAGCCAATCAATTTCTAACCAAGTTTATTGCCCATCATTACTAGATAATAACTTTGATACTTCAAACTCAGAGAACTCTTCATTTGTTCATGTCAACTTTATATTATTAATGACTCCTATAGTTATTAGATAGAGCACCGTTTGTAATCTTCAACTCATACAAGTAAAATCATGTTTCAAGAAGACAAGTTAACAAGGTATTTCCTCACGTATTTTTTCACATAAAAAAATTATCATATCCCATGCATGCTTTCAACCTTTTTAAGCGAGATTCATACAATGATAATAAAATTATAAACAGTTTCTATACAACCACAAATATTCTAGGTCATAATAATCATTATTAATTACACTTTGCCTTTTGAAGACATTCTCACTTATTATATATAGAAATATTTTTGGATTACATATTTTATTTTATTTTCTGATTTCTCATTAATCACCCTAATCTATAATATCTACCGGAAGCCATGTCATCATCTTGAGCTTATTAAATTTAATTATTGCTAAAAATAAATTTATTCAGTTGCAGATTAGGGTAATTTTCTTAGAACCACATAACATTATTTTATATTTTTTAATTTTCTTTTTTATAAGTATTATAACTTTCTTCCTATTAAAGCTCTCTCTGTGCTTGATGATAAGAATATTGGTTACCCGTCAAGAGTCCATGAAATAGGACCTTGCGCACTTAACAAAGTAGCAATATTGAACAGAGAGAGAGAGAGAGAGAGAGAGAGAGAGAGAGAGAGAGAGAGAGAGAGAGAGAGAGAGAGAGAGCACTATAAATGGGCGCTTGGTATCCACAAAATGTGCTATTTGCAAATAATTCACAAGGGCCCTCATTAACCCACTATATATCATTCTTTGATGAAATTTTATGTTATCTCCATTAAAAGGATGGATACTTTTATTTGTAAAAGCAACGGGTGGTGCTTCTAATATCTACCCTCTCGTAATTAAAAAACTTAATCCCTCCATGAGAGAATATAATACTATACTTAATCGACATGATTAAAAAGCAAGTATATCATCATCTTCATCTTCATGCAATGAGACAAATATTATAAACAAGATATTGAGCATCACGAAATGTAAATGGAAGCTTTGATAAATACTTTTTGTAAAGATGATGTTGATAGAGATGAGGATTAGTTAAATTAAGCCATTCTGCAACTTATCAGGTTTAACGAAACTCTTAGATTTGTTCTTTAACACTACAGGAAAATCATCCATTACCAGCGGATTTTTCGGTGGATTTCCAGCGGATTATGTTGAAATATTTCCGGTGGAAATCCCCAGTAAGCTTTCAAATTTCGCTCTAAATTAAAAAAATTTTGCTGGACCGAAAAATCCATCAGTAAAACGTGATTTTCCTGTAGTGTGATACTGATCATGTTATTTATTAAAATAGAACGAAATTTTTATTTTGACGAAAAAAGAGTTGTTTAAGATGAACTTTAGGATTAAGAGGATTTGATCTTGAAGCAAGATCTTTCAAAATCTCTTGTGGTGTTTTATGTGAACAAAGTATCCAAGCAACCTCTCATATGAATGATTATAGCGTCATTGAGCATTATTTTTCAGTTTAGTACGATAATTTTGAGTTGTTATTGCGATAGCGAAAATATCAAATAAAAATGAATGAAAAAGTAGAGATTGTTTGAAGAAATTTTTTTTTAAATCCTTATTTTCTTAAATTTCACTTTAAAAAGTTCTTTAAAAATTATGACAAAAAATAGCTTTTGAAAATTTATGTTTCGAAAAAAACTATATATATATATATATATAATCAAAATAATTTCTAATTCGAAAAGCTATTTGTTTAAGATGGCTATAGCTTTTTATAAAGATAATTTTAAAGCTGCTATAAAGAATGAAACTTTTTTTATTGTTGTAGAACCAAAAAGTTTTATGACAGCACGAGTAAAGTAAAAATTTTAGTTGCACTATGAAAAACAAAGTAGCAGCAAAAAATATCCCAAACAAAATCTTAAACTTAGGATCAATAACTGTCCTAAACATATTTTAGTATAACCTATATATAATTTTGGGTAAATAATTTGGCAAAATATGTATAATTCACTGCCTGTGCTACCTTCTCTTTTTTCAATCTACTTGCTAGATTGATAGAAAATAAAATGATCAAGATGAGATGATCCACACTCTCCCATTTCAATTTCTCACACTTAGAATTGAATGAATCTTTTACAATCACATAAGGTATACTCGGATGAGCACTTTTGATATTAGGGTTTGATACATCATCAAAAAATTATCTTGATCGGGCACAAATCTCGATGCAAAATCAAGTTGAAAACTTCCAAAATTAAAATTGGGACCATCCAAACTCCAATTTAAGCAAACTTATAGTCAAACTGATGTTCTCGAGAATACGAACGCAATGACAACAAATCCAACCCAATCCAAGCCCAAATGGGTGCAAATTAGAAGCGTTGTTGGAAGGTTTGAACCACAATTTGGATTACCAAATGGTTTCCAAACATAACATGCTTATAGTTGAATCAAGCGTCTCGACGAGACAAATCCAACGAGCCCGAGATCACCAAATTCCGGCATAATTAAGGCATTCAAATGTCCATTCATCAAATTGTCTTTGATCAAGGGATTCAACTATGAGTGTCAATTTCAGGTCACAGGTCTGGTTCAGGTTGAACCCGAAACTGATCCGGCACTATTCAGGTTCAGGTCGACCCGACCCATTTTTTCAAATAGGTATATTTTTTTGACTCGAACCCAACCTGCTTCAAGTTCGGGTCAACCCGACCTGACCCGCGAATACAACAACGCCGGCAGCAGTGGGTGCAGCAACATTAGGCCGACAGGCGGCGGCAGCAGAAGCCGGCGACATGAACCCAAAGCACTCCGAGTTGAGCAGCGCAAATCCAATGCAGGTGAAAGTAGCTTAGGATGCGTGCGACATGACACTCGAGCAGGACATGAGTCAATCGACACGATGTGATGGTGTCCTCGGTATGCGACTCACAACGTGACGTGGCAGGCAGCTGAGGCAACTGCGACAAGCGGGGCAGTCAAGGCAAGCGGGGCAACGGGGCAGGTGGGCAGGTCCGGGCAGACAAGTTTTTTGGGTCATTTTGGGTCATTTCAACCATTTATAAGGTCCCGGTTTAACCCGAACCCGACCCAATTTTTTAAACGAGTTAATTTTTCAGATTTGAACCTTACTCGCTTCGGGTTCGGGTCAACCCAAACCCAAAATTTTTGGGTTGGGTTTTTGGGACGGGTCCAATATTGACACCCCTAAGTTCAACATCGGCCATCCATCTAACCACTCCCCATTCACCCTTGATCTCTCACCTATTTATAGGTCATGCCACTCCATGAAGGAGGATCAAAGCTAAAGGATTCAAAGAGAGAGATTAGAGATCGCTCTTGCCTCCTTGCTCCTCCTTGACCGCCGCCTGAGTTTTGCCAGACCCCCCTTATATCATTTCTTCTCTAGACCACCACTTGAGGCCCTCACCTTCATCAGACCACCACTCAAGGCCCTTACCCTCGCCGGACCACCACTCGAGGCCCTCACCTTTTCTAGACCACCACTTAAGATCCTCACCTTCATCGGACCACCACTTGAGGCCCTCACCTTTGTCGGACCACCACTTGAGTCCCTTGTTGAGATAGTTGTAAATTAGTTCTTGATTGTTGATATTCTTACAACAAGTATATTTTTTATGATTCTAAATATTATTACTTTAATTATTATTTCTCCTAACATATTTTAGATGCATTATTTTGTTGTTTGTCTGTACTAATATTTCAGGAAAATCATACTCTGAATTATTGAAGATTTCAAATCAGATCAATTTATGGTTTATTGTAAATGAAGTCTGCATTTTTTATTTTATTGGGTCTGAAAGAGTGTGATTGTAATTGAGTAATTATTCACATACACACTGAGGGGAGAGTTTAAAATATACAATTTTTAAACTAATCAAACTATACGAAGTCTTTTCGTACTGATGATTTATTTAGTTATTTTCCCCTACGAGCAGTCAAAAGAACAGAAAGTAGAAAATTTTTTTGGATCGTACTGTATGATATACTATTCGTATGTACGCCATCCATGGTACGAATTGGATGAGTCTCTTTTCGTCCTGACAAATTCAAAGTTTTTCTGAACGGTTCGTACCGTACGATGTTTTCATCGTACGTATGCCGTCCAAGGTACAAATTAGACAGGTCACTTTTCATCCAGAGAACTTGTAAATTTTTTAAACGGTTGGTACCGTACGATGTCGTCATCGTACAAATGCCGTCTAGGGTATGAATTGGACGAGTCCCTTTTCATCCAAACGGTCTTAAAAATTTTGTGACTGATCGTACCATATGATATCATCATCGTACGTATACCATCCAGGGTACGAAATTATGGGGTCCCCCTTCATCCCGACGAAGATGAAAAATTTTCTGACTATTGGTTCATACTTGATAATCATTGTATACAAAATCATTTTGTACCGATTCACATAAGGTTTGTACACAACAAATTTTTAAATATTCTTGTACACTCAAAATTCAAAATTTTAGTTTTTAGATGGTTTTTCATGTCTTTGATATAAAAGGTCCTGTAAAACTGACGTGAAAAAGTCTTATCTTTGTGAATTTTCAAGAACAAGTGAAAGAGAGAGTGTGAGAGAGTGTATGAGAGAGATTTCTTGCAAGTAAAGTTTGAAGGGTTCATAAGGTTACTCAAAGGTAAGGATCTCTTTGTGTTTTTGGTGATTACTCTTCTTTTCTTCTTTCTAGTTGCTCGAGAGAAGGTCTTTAAAGAAGATCAGATACTATGTCAACACATAGAGAGTATGAATAGACGATGGTTCTCTACCAACACTTAGAGAGTGTGAAAGGATGACGATTCTCTACCGACACTTAGAGAGTGTGAAAGGACGACGGTTCTCTGCCAACACTTGGAGAGTGTGAAATGATGACGGTTCTTTGCCGACACTTAGAGAGCATAAAAGGACGATGGTTCTCTATCGACACTTGGAAAGTATGAAAGGATGATGGTTCTCTTCCGCATCGGGGATTGGTGGAAGAGTGGATTTATAAAGGCTTATTCGTCTTACTATGAGAGCAAAAGAAGAGACACTTTAGTAATAGTGCAATACCTGAAGAAGGAGGCTTCAGGGAGTGGATGTAGGTCGTATTTAACTGAACCACTATAAATTTTTGTGTCTTTTAATTTTTGCATTTAGTTACTGCAAGTTATTTACTATGGTTGAAAAGTTTATTTTAAAACTTAAATTAACTTGCTATAAAATTCAAAACAATTTTCTATTTAAAAATCCAAGAGAATTTTTTAAATTACCAATTTACCCCCCTTCTCCTCTTAGTTAGCATTGGGACGATAGCTTAGGTTTAATAACTTATATGGAATCAATAAATAGTTTCAGAGCTTTGTTTCAAAACTATAAGTTTAGACTACTTTTTGAAAAATGAGAATAGCTACTTTTGGAAACTGAAACACACTTGAAGGTATTTGATCACTAGACCTCTATTATTTGACAATATCCATTTCAATTTTTAGAAAACATGCATGTCTATATTTTTACAATCACTTGATTATCGCATGTGAATTTTTGTTCAAGAAGAATATACTAAGCCAGCTAGATTAGTTTATGGTATTAGAGTTGACCCACCATTTATTGTTTGGACTGTAAAAGAATGTGATTTAGCACAATTAAATACAAAATATTTCAATAGTTTATTTTGTGCACTTAAGTTAAAAGATTACATGCGGCTTTCTACTAGTAAAAGTGGAAATGACATATGGGAAAGGCTTTTTATTACTTATGAAAGGACTAATGAAGTAAAGCAATCAAGATTAATTATCTTGTTATATGGCTATGAATTATTTTGCATGAAACCCAATAAATCTAATTCTAAAATATACATAAGATTTACTCAATTAGTCACTTATTTGTATGCATTATGTAGGGAACTAACGAATGCTAAAATGGTCAAAAAAATTCTTCGTTGTTTGCCTACTACTTATGATGCTAAAATAATTGTGATTATAAAGTCTAATGATTTAAATGTTTACTCTATTGATAATCTTCTTGGATCACAAATTGCTTACGAGTAAGGAGTGAGTTAAAAGAAGATTGATGTAGGAGAACAGAGAAAGGAGAAGAATATATCACTAAAAGTGGATGATTCAGAGAGTGATCAATCATTACCTGAGGAAGAGGATGACATTGCCTTATGAAAAGGCAATTCATGAGTTTTCATAAAAGGAAGCAAAGGAGATGCCAACAGTGGAATAGAGGTAAGTTCAATAAAAATATTAAGGTTTCTAATAATGTGATTTGTTATGAATGCAGGAAACTTGGACATATAAAATAAGATTATGCAAATCTAAAAGCCACTCCTAGCAAGGAGAATATAGAAGAGGAAATAAATGTGAAGAAGGTCAAGAAGAGATTTCAAAGAGCCTTCTGGCGGACTCGACTTCAAATTCGTCAGAAACAGAAAAGGAGGAAGTCACCAACCTGTGTTTAATGGTTGATGATCTTGATCAGTCAGATCAATAAGAGGTATGTGACTTGACCTATACTGAATTACTTAAAGTTTTCGAAAGAATACATGATGCATATAGAAAACTTAAGAAAATGCATGCTAGATTGAACCTCTGGTGGTCTAAATGGTTCGCCATGTTCATGCTGCAGCGGATAAGGGTAGTAATATGGGTAAGGGTAAGGAGGGCGGGGACCAGTGGAAGGACCAGCTGCCTGTGATGATAGTGGGGGGTAATATGGATAGAATGGAGAAGCATGTGTCTGATCTGGAGAGGGGAAGTGAGGACTCGTCGAGGGAGGAGGGTAGTGGCCAGAGAAGTATGGAGGTACAACAGGGGGTGGATCTAAATGTCCCTGACCCTGCTCACTCGGGGACTGCTGCCGGCCCCTAGGTGGTGGTGGTGGTGTAGGTACATCAACAGGTGGAACTGAAGGTCCCTCACCTTCATCAGGCTGTGTGGCTCTACTAACAGTAAACTTCTTCCGCCGGAACTTTGAGGAAAATGATTTACGAGGAGGATCATCGTCTGAAGCCATCTGTATTAAAAGAAACAATTAGTAAAGCATTGTAATATATAAAAAGTACAAATAAATGAAGCAATTAATATCGCCCTCTCTCTACCCCTCTCTCTTTCTCTCTAACTATCGCTCTCTCTCTCTCTTGTTCTCCCTCTCTATCCCTCTCACTCTCTTCTCACTCTCCCTCTCTTTTCTCTCTCCCTCTCCCTCTCTTTTCTCTCTCTCTCTCACTCTCCCTCTCTCTCGCTCTCTCTAACACTTGCTATCTATCTATCTCTCTTGTTCTCTCTCACTCCCTCTCTCTCATCTCAATGCTAGCTCTTGTTCTCTCTCTCCCTCCCTCTCTTTTCTCTCTCTCTCTCACTCTCGATCTCTTTTCTCTCTCTCTCTCTCTCCCTCTCTCTTGCTCTCTCATATATCTCTCTATCTATATATCACTCTTGTTCTCTCTCTCTCCCTCTCTCTCTCTTTTATCTCTCCCTCTCTTTTATCTCTCCCTCTCCCTCTCTTTTTTCTCTCTCAATCTCTCTCTTCCTATCTTGCTCTAACCCAAAGTCACAATTAACAAATTAGATCCATCATTACTAAATGAACATTTAATAAATAGAAAATTTAGATCTACCCAAATGATTACAACATTACCTCTTGCATATGCCGAAATTACTACCTAAATCATCCAAAATATTAAAAACTCTTGCAAATGTCTAGTGAAAACAAATAATCAAAGAAAAACATTAAAGAATACCTTAAATTATTGATTTTTGTTCAACTCATATGAAACTTAGGGCAGCCGGCGGCGTGAGATTCGGAGTGAGATCGACGGCGGCAAGTCAAAGCAAAGGTTGACCGAGCGAGAGGCGGCCGGTGTGGGGTCGGCGGTCGGAGATACTTCGTCAGCGGCGACAAACGGAGCGCGATCCAGCGATGCGGGCGGAGGCGACGGGAGAGCGACTGAAACGAGAGAGAGAAGGAGAGAATAGAAATGAAATGCGAGTTGCGGGTCTGTTCGTTTTAGGGCATTTACCGGTGGTATTCCAGCGGTCCGGACCGCCGGTACCATTATAACTAATCAGCGGCGGCGCAGTCGCCGTTAAACCGCCGGTTTATATTGACGTCCGACTGTTTGCCGGCGGTTGTTAGACCGTCGCTAGTACCAGCGTCTTTACAGAACAAACCCACCAGTTAGGCCGGCGGTTTCGAAACCGCCGGCAAAACTGCCGTTAAAATAGGCGGTCAATAAACCGCTGGTTAGAACCGCCGGTAATCAGCATTTTTCCTGTAGTGTCAGTCCAATGTACTCAACTCAAATTCTAGTGAAATCTTTTCAACTAGGCTAGGCCTCGTGGTTTTTCACCTTTCCAGGATTTTCCACGTAAAAAATCTTGTGTTCTCTGTGTGTGAGCTGGATATCCATACAATGCTAAGATATAGAATTAAAACTCTTTCGCCGCGTATATTCTTGCATGCAACAAGGTTATTGTTATTAATGTATGAAATCTCACCATATTAAAGTTTTCATTAACAATGGCTTCTTTTTCTAAGTTCATGATAATGCACTTTCCTTTTATTGGATTGGTTATTTTAATCAAATTGCTTATAAAAACAGTAGTTAGCATCCAATACCTTCTTTAAAAAAGGTCTTCTTTAATTAGGCTTTTCTTATAAATAGGTATGACCATCAAGCTAATTGGAAATTTGATTCATCTTGCCTCAATTTCTCATATTGATCATTGCCTAAACATCAACGCATATACCTTCTTCTTATTATTATTTTTCTTTTTGAAGCCATATCTTGAAGATTAATTAGGTGAAAGGTGCCTAAATTCTCTTCTTTTTTTCCAGCATATTTTCTTAAATTTATGTTTTTATATTTATTTTTTTTATTTCTAAACAAGCCATGCAAAATAGCATTTTTTTCCCTTCAATTTTCGGTTTTCATAATAATGTCCACATAAAACTTGTTATTTTGGAATTTTCAAATAAATTATATATATATATATATATATATATATATATAGTCCTATAAACTAACTATGGAAAGATTCTTTCTTCATTTTTCTTGGAGAGCAAGTGTAAGAGTGATTTGGGAGAGTGTTTTAGAGAGAGTTCTTGCGAGTGGAGTGGAAAGATTCATCTGACTATTGGTTATACTTGATAATCATTGTATACAAAACATTTGTTACCGATTCACATAAGGTTTGTACACAACAATTTTTAAATATTCTTGTACACTCAAATTCAAAATTTTAGTTTTTAGATGGTTTTCATGTCTTTGATATAAAAGGTCCTGTAAACTGACGTGAAAAAAGTCTTATCTTTGTGAATTTTCAAGAACAAGTGAAAGAAGAGAGTGTTAGAGAGAGTGTATGAGAGATTTCTTGCAAGTAAGTTTGAAGGGTTCCATAAGGTTACTCAAAGTAAGGATTCTTTTGTTTTTTGGTGATTACTCTTCTTTTCTTCTTTCTAGTTGCTCGAGAGAAGGTCTTTAAAGAAGATCAGATACTATGTCGACACATAGAGAGATGAATAGACGATGGTTTCTACAACACTTAGAGAGTGTGAAAGGATGACGATTCTTCCTACGACACTTAGAGTGTGAAAGGACGACGGTCTCTGCCACACTTGGAGAGTGGTGAAATGATGACGGTTCTTTTGCCGACACTTAGAGAGCATAAAAGGACGATGGTTCTCTATCGACACTTGGAAAGTATGAAAGGATGATGGTTCTCTTCCGCATCGGGGATTGGTGGAGGAGTGGATTATAAAGGCTTATTCGTCTTACTATGAGAGCAAAAGAAGAGACACTTTAGTAATAGTGCAATACCTGAAGAAGGAGGTTCAGGGAGTGGATGTAGGTCGTATTTAACTGAACAACTAATAAATTTTTGTGTCTTTTAATTTTTGCATTTAGTTACTGCAAGTTTATTTACTATGGTTGAAAAGTTATTTTAAAACTTAAATTAACTTGCTATAAAATTCAAAACAATTTTCTATTTAAAAATCCAAGAGAATTTTTTAAATTACCAATTTACCCCCCTTCTCCTCTAGTTAGCATTGGGACGATAGCTTAGGTTTAATACTTATATGGAATCAATAATAGTTTCAAAGCTTTGTTTCAAAACTATAAGTTTAGACTACTTTTTGAAAAATGAGAATAGCTACTTTTGGAAACTGAAACACACTTGAAGGTATTTGATCACTAGACCTCTATTATTGACAATATCCATTTCAATTTTTAGAAAAACATGCATGTCTATATTTTTACAATCACTTGATTATCGCATGTGAATTTTTGTTCAAGAAGATATACTAACCAGCTAGATTAGTTATTGGTATTAGAGTTGACCACTTTATTGTTTGGACTGTAAAAGAATTTGATTTAGCACAATTAAATACAAAATATTTCAATAGTTTATTTTGTCACTTAAGTTAAAAATTACATGCGGCTTTCTACTAGTAAAAGTGGAAATGACATATGGGAAAGGTTTTTATTACTTATGAAAGGACTAATGAAGTAAAGCAATCAAGATTAATTATCTTGTTATATGGCTATGAATTATTTTGCATGAAAACCAATAAATCTAATTCTAAAATATACATAAGATTTACTCAATTAGTCACTTATTTGTATGCATTATGTAGGGAACTAACGAATGCTAAAATGGTCAAAAAAATTCTTCGTTGTTTCGCTACTACTTATGATGCTAAAATAATTGTGATTATAAGTCTAATGATTTAATGTTTACTCTATTGATAATCTTCTTGGATGCTTATGAGTAAGGAGTGAGTTAAAAGAAGATTGATGTAGGAGAACAGAGAAAGGAGAAAGAATATATCACTAAAAGTGGTGATTCAGAGAGTGATAATCATTACTGAGAAGAGAGGATGACATTGCCTTATGACAGGGCAATTCATGAGTTTTCATAAAAGGAAGCAAAGGAGATGCCAACAGTGGAATAGAGGTAAGTTCAATAAAAATATTAAGGTTCTAATATGTGATTTGTTATGAATGCAGGAAACTTGGACATATAAAATAAGATTATGCAAATCTAAAAGCCACTCCTAGCAAGGAGAATATAGAAGAGGAAATAAATGTGAAGAAGGTCAAGAAGAGATTTCAAAGAGCCTTCTGGCGCTCGATTCAAATTCGTCAGAAACAGAAAAGAGAGGAGTCACCAACTGTGTTTTAATGGTTGATGATCTTGATCAGTCAGATCAATAAGAGGTATGTGACTTGACCTATGCTGAATTACTTAAAGTTTTCGAAAGATACATGATGCATATAGAAAACTTAAGAAAATGCATGCTAGATTGAACTTCTGGTGGTCTATGGTTCGTATGTTCATGCTGCAGCGGATAGGGGTAGTAATATGGGTAAGGGTAAGGAGGGCGGGGACCAGTGAAGGACCAGCTGCCTGTGATGATAGTGGGGGGTATATATGGATAGAATGGAGAAGCATGTGTCTGATCTGGAGAGGGAAGTGGGACTCGTCGAGGGAGGAGGGTAGTGGCAGAGAAGTATGGAGGTACAACAGGGGGTGGATCTAAATGTCCCTGACCTGCTCACTCGGGGACTGCTGCGGCCTAGGTGGTGGTGGTGGTGTAGGTACATCACAGGTGAACTGAGGTCTCACCTTCATAGGCTGTGTGGCTCTACTAACAGTAAACTTCTTCCGCGGAACTTTGAGGAAAATGATTTACGAGGAGGATCATCGCTCTGAAGCATCTGTATTAAAAGAAACATTTAGTAAAGCATTGTAATATATAAAAAGTAAATAAATGAAGCAATTAATATCGCCCTCTCTCTACCCCTCTCTCTTTCTCTCTAACTATCGCTCTCTCTCTCTCTTGTTCCCTCTCTATCCCTCTCACTCTCTTCTCACTCTCCCTCTCTTTTCTCTCTCCCTCCTCTCTCTTTTCTCTCTCTCTCTCACTCTCCTCTCTCTCGCTCTCTCTAACACTTGCTATCTATCTATTCTCTTGTTCTCTCTCACTCCTCTCTCTCATCTCAATGCTAGCTCTTGTTCTCTCTCTCTCCTCCCTCTCTTTTCTCTCTCTCTCACTCTCGATCTCTTTTCTCTCTCTCTCTCTCTCCTCTCTCTTGCTCTCTCATATATCTCTCTATCTATTATACTCTTGTTCTCTCTCTCTCCCTCTCTCTCTCTTTTATTCTCCCTCTCTTTTATCTCTCCCTCTCCTTCTTTTTTCTCTTTCAATCTCTCTCTTCTATCTTGCTCTAACCCAAAGTCACAATTAACAAATTAGATCCATCATTACTAAATGAACATTTAATAAATAGAAAATTAGATCTACCAAATGATTACAACATTACCTCTTGCATATGCCGAAATTACTACCTAAATCATCCAAAATATTAAAAACTCTTGCAAATGTCTAGGTCAAATAATCAAGAAAAACTTAAAGAATACCTTAAATTATTGATTTTGTTCAACTCATATGAAACTTAGGGCAGCCGGCGGCGTGAGATTCGGAGTGAGATCGACGGCGGCAAGTCAAAGCAAAGGTTGACCGAGCGAGAGGCGGCGGTGTGGGGTCGGGGTCGGAGATACTTCGTCAGCGGCGACAAACGGAGCGGATCCAGCGATGCGGCGGAGGCGACGGGAGAGCGACCGAAACGAGAGAGAGAAGGGAGAATAGAATGAAATGCGAGTTGCGGGTCTGTTCGTTTTAGGGCATTTACCGGTGGTATTCCAGCGGTCCGGACCGCCGGTACCATTATAACTAATCAGCGGGGCGCAGTCGCCGTTAAACCGCCGGTTTATATTGACGTCCGACTGTTTGCCGGCGGTTGTTAGACCGTCGCTAGTACCGGCGGCTTTAAGAACAAACCCACCGTTTAGGCGGCGGTGAAACGCGGAAAACTGCGTTAAATAGCGGTCAATAAACCGCGGTTAGAACCGCCGGAATCAGCATTTTTCCTGTAGTGTCAGTCAATGTACTCAACTCAAATTCTAGTGAAATCTTTTCAACTAGGCTAGGCTTCGTGGTTTTTCACCTTTCAGGATTTTCCACGTAAAAAATCTTGTGTTTCTCTGTGTGTGAGCTGGATATCCATACAATGCTAAGATATAGAATTAAAACTCTTTCGCGGCGTATATTTTGCATGCAACAAGGTTATTGTTATTAATGTATGAAATCTCACCATATTTAAGTTTTTCATTAACAATGGCTTCTTTTTCTAAGTTCATGATAATGCACTTTCTTTTATTGGATTGGTTATTTTAATCAAATTGCTTATAAAAACAGTAGTTAGCATCCAATACCTTCTTTAAAAAAGGTCTTCTTTAATTAGGCTTTTCTTATAAATAGGTATGACCATCAAGCTAATTGGAATTTTTGATTCATCTTGCCTCAATTTCTCATATTGATCATTGCTAAACATCAACGCATATACTTCTTCTTATTTAGTATTTTTCTTTTTGAAGCCATATCTTGAAGATTAATTAGGTGAAAGGTGCCTAATTTCTCTTCTTTTTTTCCAGCATATTTTTCTTAAATTTATGTTTTTTATATTTATTTTTTTTATTTCTAAACAAGCCTGCAAAATAGCATTTTTTCCCCTTCAATTTTCGGTTTTCATAATAATGTCACATAAAACTTGTTATTTTGGAATTTTCAAATAATTTATATATATTATATATATATTATATATATAATATATAATTATTTTATATATATATATATAGTCTATTAACATAAATAATTTAGATAAAAATTTAAAGTTAGAGACTTAGCTTGAATAAGTATAAAAATTGACTTAAAATAGATGAATTTTTTCTTTTCATGAAGTAGCCAAAATGACAATGACATGGGGGAGAAGATAAAGTACAAAATAGAGAAAATGTGTTGGAATATTTTGATATATTGTTATTAAATTTTTAAAATTATAATAGGTTAAAATAATTAATCATTATAAAAATTTAATTATCTTTACAACTTCTATCATGACCATGTGCCTCTCAATTTTTTATTAATATTTTTAAATTTATTATACTAATTTTGAACTATTATCAATATTTAATATTTTATGGAAATAAATTTATGAGAAAAAATATTTTTAAATTTTGGTATTAAAATTTTAACATTTTATCTTTCAAAATAGTTATAAATATTATATTTTTCTTCATGCAAATTGTTAGATAAAAATGAATTAATTAATATGCATTTTTTTAAAAATTTAATTATTATAATTTTTAAAATATAAAATAAAAAATAAATTTTGGAGTTACTTTTTTTCATATAAATATCTTTAAATTTTTTACCCACTTAGATAGGTTTAGCTGAATAAGACAATTATATATATATATATATATATATATATATATAATATATATTTCTGGCGATAATATAATTCAATGGAATTTAATAATATCATAAAA